>NW_027115703.1:67804-73878 GCF_000696795.3 Halyomorpha halys | reverse complement strand
GCATTTAATTTGCACTGTTTTTTCTTCTTTAACTAGATATTTAACCGCTTTTAGGATAATTGTGCCTTAATCTTTTTTTTTCTAGTTCTAGAAGGGTGTAACAAATTTTTTTTCAACTTAACCTGGGTGCTGCGGCGAAAAAAGTTTGGGAACCACTGGCATTGCATGATCATATTAAAATGGCCAATTATGTGTTAACAGTTACTGCATGTGAATATATATATTTTTTATCTATATATATATTTTTTTTGTACTATTTTCATATTCTGAGTACCAATACATACAATCGATTTTTGATGAAGTTGGTTTTGAATTATTAGTATAAAATTTTGGGAATTTATCAGTAGGAGTTTTTTGGTTTAAAATTTAGTTTAATTTTTTTGTTGACAATGCAATACTAGTCCATTAGTTAGACCTGGAAATTTGATTTTTTTTTCTCCTAACACTATGCTTTCAAAATGTCTTAGAATCTTCTCCACATTTTAGCTTTTGTCAGCCTACAACATTACTGGATTCATTAATCACTACGAAAATAAATAAAAAATGAAAATAATAGAATTGTACCATAATTGAAGTAAAGGAAATTAATTGTCTGTATTAAAATTTGTTATTTATTTTTATTTTTTAGAGGCCTTACCAATTTGTGCTGCACGTGTTGATGCACTTAGATCACATGGCCATCAAACTGCAGCTCTGAGGTTAGCCGTGGCAGTTGTTAGAACTATGAAACAGCAACAACTGACTGCTCAACGAAGATGGCATGAAAGTCAACAAGAACAAAATGAGAATAAATCCAATACCCAAAAATGTGGGGATAGCCAACAAGCATGTACTTCTAAATGCAAATATTCAGATCATTCTAGATATTATGATTACCGATATTGTAACCAAAGATTTAGTGAATGCCAGTACAGACAATATTCCTCTCGTTGCTATGAAAACCATAGAATTAATGCAAATAGATGCTCAAGTAATTGTGCTGTAAAATGTTGCTTAAAAAAGGAGAATAAATCCTGTGAAAACCAAACTTCCTGTTCCAGTAAAGCATGTGCCAATGCAATGTGGGCTGATGGTTGGATAGGTCATCCTTTAGATCCTATTGGCTGTTTATTTGATACACTCGCAGAAGCCTCTATAGTTAATGATGACCATACACCAAGACCACCTTCATATTTTGGTAAGAATGTTTTTGTTTTTTTTTACTTAAAGTTAACTAATCTTGACTATCTTTTATATTATTCAAAATAAATCTGGGCAATAACTGGACATCCTATTAATGATTGTTCAATGTTTAGGAGACACTCCTATTTGTGCTTTACATTCAATAAAGGATTCTCCTATTTCATAGAACTTAAAACTTGCTAGTACAATTATGAGCCCTAGCATTAATTTTTTTTTTCATGTTCAGATTATTTCAGAACAATAATCTTCCTATTTATACTGTACATATCCAGGGTGCCCCAGTATATTTGCAAATGGAGCAAAAACTCGAAAAAACCTAATGAATAAATAACTATTTGTCATTATAGATCCTGTGGGAGTTGATGATTCAGGTTCTTCTGTTCCTCCAAAATACCACCATATTGCAGTTGTTGGTTCAAGAGATCGGTCTGAAACTTATCTGACCCTAGCTGTGGAAGTAGCTTTAATAGGACTTGGTCAGCAACGCATAATGCCAGCAGGACTGTATGCTCAGGTGATAATATATTTTGATTATTGTAATTATTATTTTGTTTTAATGGCTATAAATTATTATTTTTATTAAAAATAATATTTTATTGTTAAAAAAACATATTTTATTTGAGAATATAAATATGAAAATATAGGCCAAACCATTTCAGTTTCTGTATTCTGATGCTGGTAGAGATATTCAGGTATTTGTATTCATTATACTGAATTATTTCTCATATGGTGCCATATTCCATCTTCATGTATTGGTCCAGAATACTTAGTAAGAGTCGACACCCTTCCAACATCTCAATTGTCTTAAAATTTGAGTTAATACAGTCTAATAATGTACTCATAGACTCTCCATCCTCATCCTTGTGCATGCTGATATTTAAAAATTGGGTTGTATAGTGGGTTAAGACTCAGTGAGAATTTTTATATTTCTCTTTAAGAAATTCCACTGCTAAAAGATAATTTGAGTTAGTTAATAACAGGTGTGATGTATAGAATTTAGAGAAAATATTCAAGGAATCAAACAAATATCGAAATTTTGGATTGACCTGAAGTGTGAATGAAAATTAAGGACATAAACCATTAGTAAAATTGTTCTCAAACAAATGGCTGGCCAGAAAAGAATGGTACATTCTGGCGAGTTAAGTTTAACAGATTCGTATCTAACCATGATATGCAATGGAAAGCATCCCTGGACACCTGCAATGTACTACCCTAAGCTTGATCCTCTATTTTTGGGCAAGACTAGGCAAGGGCAACTTAAGAAAGAAAGAGATTTTGATATTTTTTGTCAAAGCTCAATCTTATAGCCTGTACATCTGCTTCCTGAGGGTTTGCTTATAAATATACTTGCAAGTTTCCCTACTATGTCCACATAACCTGAATCTAATAGCAAGAAGATGGAAGAGGTCCTATCATGCACTTTAGGAGTTAAAGTTATAAACTTAGGCATCCAAAGCATTCAACTTTCCCAGAGCAACAGTTGCAAAGGAATGATAAGATGTAGTATTATTATGAGTTACTAGAGCCATAATAATGACAAGAAAGAAGCATGAAAAATTACAAGATTACACAGAATTGAATAATGTTGTTTAAAAACGAAAGCTCCCTTTAAAACTAAAATCCTCAAAATAAATAAAATACAAATTACATGCAAAAAAAAATTATTCCTCAGCAATAATTTATGTCCTCTTAAAATAAACATTCTCCCCCCTCCCCTCTGAATAATGGCCACTGGCAGAAATTCTAATTAAATCCACAATTTATTGAACAAAAAAAGTTCACAACCTCCCAAATCTTGACCTTTCTCCATCAACTCTAATTTCATAAATTATTTTGGCTATTCTTTCCTCCTGCCCTCTATTTACATTACCTATTTTCTTTTATTATATAATCAGCCAGTTTCACTTATCCTATTCTTTGAAAGGTTATTTAACTGATGACTGCACAAAACTAATCCTCTACCATCTCTAATCATAGTGAAAAGTTCATCTTTCTGTTACACCTATAAAATAAAAAATCAGTGAACCTTAACTTTTTAATAGTACGTAACTGATAATTGTTTATTTTTTCCCAGGAAAAGGCGTGTAAACAAGAAGACCGACTAATTGCTAAGCTTCAAGAAATGGAAATGGACAATAGTTTGGTGGCTGTTTTAAGGAGACAGGCTATTGTATTATTGGAAGGAGGCCCATCTAGTGGTTTAGGAATTGGGATCCATCCCGAGAGTATACCTATGCATACATTTGCTAGGTTTCTCTTTCATGCACTTCTTAATTATTACCCGGATCTTGCATATGAAGTTGGCTTAAGAGCAATGAGGTAAATTATTTATTTCATATAGTTTTGTATAAAATTTTACATGTAATGGTAATATAAAATTATATGATATATACAATGTAAATATTTATATAATTATGTACTAATTTTTACTGTGTAATTCTGTCTAGTGTTCTAGCCAATTGAGCCTTTGTTTGTCACAGCATTGTTTTTACCAATTCCCCACATGTATGGTGGTTTCTCACTTTTGTGATTCCAATGACCAAAGAATAGTTCTGTTGATATAGATTTTGTGGCCCTTTTCAATGGTATTGTTCCCTGAGTTCCCTCTCAGTATGTTCTCAAATTTCATATTAGGTACAGTAAATGAAAGCAATGTGTGAGAAATAAACCCAATAAGTAATAAAGCCTTTTATTGACCTACGAATTGATTATCAATGAGGTATGAATTAATTACCATTCATCTCTGCACAGGCTTGTTCATCTCCCCTCCACAGACCAGCCAGATGAACCATTGGTTGAGATGTTGTTAATCATTACTTAATGCAAGAGCATGTTTCTCAGTTCTGGCTATTCAAGTTGATGGCCAATGATTGCTTCTTAGTCATCAATTGCTACTTATCTCTAAATTAAGGGTTTATCCCTTGAAAAGTATCACCCTCTCGGTCTTAGAGCTCTCTTTGGAGCTCATCTTTTTGCCAAGTTTATTAATAGCGTTCTTTAGATGTTTCCTTCATCAATTTGATAATTTTGTCCGTGTTTGAGTTTTGACCATTGCTGTCATGGAGAACCTCACCAGGGAAGACATTTGTCAGTGACCATGTTGTAGAAATACAAGAAACTCAATTATCATCAGTAGTGATACATTGAGCTGAACCTTATAAATTGGTCGCCTCCTGAGGTCTGTCATCCCTGACGAATCAATTGCCAGCAAAGTATGAATGCTACCTCTATACAGGTATGCCTATTTCCCCTCTACTAACCTGCTAGCTGAACCCATGGCTGGTTGTTGGTGAAGTAAGAGCACATCTCTCAGGACTAGGTATTTCAATTGATGATCAACATTTGTTACACTTCTCGGTCATCAATTGCTACCAAGAGAATCCTCTGATTGAATGTATGAGTAAAGCTGATGATTTTTCATATTAATTTCACTGAGGTAAGAGATTTTACTCAGTCTAAAATTATTTTTAAAGGAGTGAAATTCCTAGAGTTATAAAGTAGGAAGTTATGCTTACTTTGTATTTCCAGTTAGCTCTATGTGGTCTCGCCCCATTTCTCTCCATTATTATTAGTCACCAAAAAAAAAAAGGACTTGTGAAGAGTGATTGAAAGTTAAAGGACTGTTGATCTCACCCTTTTAGGTTTATGTTGTACATTTATATCAGTTATTCTTAGTTATAAATATCAAGATGCCTAGAATAATATATTTGAATGATAAATATCTATCAAAATGATTGAGGAAAATCAATTGGACCACATTACACCCATGGTTTTTAGTATAAAACTACACAACAATAAGCATTTTTATAACAGTTATGTATGTTATACAAACACACTATATGTTATAGATTTTTAAAATAAAAAATCATGGGTGGGTGTAATGTGGTTCAAATGATTTTACTCATTCATCTTAGTTGATATTTATTAATGGTAAATGAATCCCACTAGAAAAACGAACACTGAAAATAAAGTTGTTCACAATAAATAATTAATTTAGTTTAAGTTTTTTTTTTTAAATTCGTAAATAGTGTATTTAGAGATAAGTTTTTTAGAGGATAAAAGTGTTGTCTGAAGTCATTCTAGTTTTAAAAAGAAGTTTACGCTTGTTTTTGGTTTATATATTGACATATCAATACACTTTGACTAATATTTTCATTCTTATTATTCCATTTTTTGCCTAACAAATGGGGTAACCCTCCCTCACTATATATGTTTTCTCAAATAAATAAAATATATGTATTTATATGAAAGTTCTAAAGTATAAAAAAATTAATGAAATACTTTTTATGATTAAGATTGCCTATACTTGAAGATCATGAAGATAGTGATGACCCTCTAAATGGTGTACTTAGTCGTTACCCTAGATGGTTTACTCTAGGTCATATTGAAACCCAGCAGTGTGCTCTTTCCTCAACCATGTTAAGTGCTGCAAAAGGTAAGCATTGCTTTTAATACTTAATCAGTCTGTTTTAAAATATGTATGTGTATGTTTAACTTCACATTCTAAAACATTATGAATTTGAAATATTTCATTGATTATTGATAATTGATGTTGCAGATGATTGATCAATGACTTATAAATGATCTAAAAATAAAATAAAAATGAATTGGAAAATTTTAAAATATGTTTAAAAAGTTGTGTACGCTTAGTTAATTGATAATTTTAATCTATATACTTCATTTAATGTTCCTTTTAATTTTATAGAGATCCTAGCTTAAATTTTTCAAGAATAATTAAATTATATTCCTTATTTGAACAAATTTTTAAAGAAAAATATTCTTTTTAAATCTAGATCTCAGCATGACAGGTGTGTCTGAGGGATCCATAGTGATATTTATATTCTTACATTTTAGTGGTCTAAAGTCGTTTATATTTATTATACATTTTTATT
>NW_027115703.1:52890-62919 GCF_000696795.3 Halyomorpha halys | reverse complement strand
TCCATTTCCATATAAATAAGCACAGTAATAAATCCTTGAACGTTATAATAATAGCAATAATAAAAAAACAGTAATAAATATTAAATGTATGATTTGATATAAAAAGTAGAAAAGAATTTAGTAGTAGAACTGGGTCTTACAGATCCACCTGCCATATTACAGGTTAACATACAAATATTTTAGTAAAGAACCTTTTGTTTTTGTTTCCAATATCAATTATTTTTTATTTTATTGCATAAAATTTATGATCCTTCTTAAAAATTTAAAATTGTTAATGATTAATATATTTGTTTTTATTTGTAGGAGAAATTATGAGGCTAAGGACAGTCTTAGAATCTGCTCAAAGACATATTCATAGTTCTTCTCATTTATTTAAATTAGCTCAAGATGCATTTCGATTTGCTACGCCTGAAAATAGTCCTAGACACTCAACTTTGCTTAGTGTTGCATTTGAATTAGGATTACAGGTAACTGACTTTTAATTGTTGTTTGAAAATAATTTCATTTTTTTACAATATTGTGATGTATGTGTTTGAATTGATAATTATTTAAATTTGTAGTAACATTTATGTAGCCTTTTTGGTAAGAATATGAAGTAGTCTTTCTTGCCCCCATAGCACAGTATTTGCTTAGTTATATTATTATTATGTTAGAATTTCTCACTTTCTTGGCTAATGCCAGAAATATTGACCTACCTGGACAAATTTCAACGGTTAGGCTCTAATTATAAACTATATTAAAAACTTTCAAATGAAACTCGCTGTGCTAAGGAGAACTACTTTCTACCCTTCTAATACCTTTTTGAGACAACTTCTAATTCTCGAATGAGCGGATGGTATCGTCATGGATGAGGCCTTTGCAAGATATTACAATTGGATATACTTTTATTTGCTCAAGTTTATAAAGTTGCCGAAGTTCTTTGCTTAAATCTTGGTATTTTCTGATATTTTCCGATACTGTTTTGTTGATATTGGGAGCAGCAATATCAATCACATGTCTACTTCGTGCTTTTTGGTCTATTAAAACTATGTTCGGTTTGTTATTAACTAGGGTGAGGTCCATAGTCATATAAAAATCTTAATATATTAGAATCTTCTTGCTGTTGTCTTAAAGTACCTGTTTTGGTACATACCGATAAGGATCTGGGTCAGCTTTCAATACCACCAGTGCTTGGTGGTAGAGACTGTTAAGATAAGATAATCTTGGCCAGACTGTTGTGCCTCATAAGGTTTTCTTTACCTGCAAATGCTTGATATCCTGATGATATATGCTGGATAGATTCAATTACAGTCTTACATAGATGATAATGATGTGAAATCAAATTTAAAGCGGTGAATGCATTGTTAAATGACCTTATAGCTGACCACACAGGAGAATTACTTTGTAGAAAATTGAATCTTAAGTTATTTTCTTTCTCTCTGCAGCTCCTTAACAGACAAACGAGTCTTCTTCCTTCTTGCTATCTTGGTAAATACATCCTCTCAATTGAAGATCTGGGGTGTCATTTCCTGGCTGAGGCAAAACGGATTCTTAATAAGTGATACATCTCTTCGAGCTCTGTATTAGACCACTTTAAAATATCAAAAGTATAAGTCAGCACTGGACTATTCCATGTATTTATTGATTTAATTAAATTATCAGCTGATAGATAGGTCTTTCAGAGATTTCCAAATTGCCTTTTTGAATTCTTCTCTAAAACTATCTTTGTAATTTATTTTGTGTTTCAGAAGTTGGCCAAAAATTAAATATTTATAAGAGTTAGAATTGCTTAGTTGTTTTATTGTATTATTGTTAATGAGCTCTACATCTGCTTTATTTGTTATCTCTCCCTTAATAACATGGGTAACAGCATACTTATCTGTACCCTATGTCATCACTGAATGACTTTATCATCTTGATCACCAATTCTTTCTCACTTCTGGAATACAATTTTAAATCATCCATGTACCGAGAATGAGAGATTATGATCCCCATTCTATCAAGTTTGTGACCCATTCTGGAATCATTCAATAAATCACTTAGAGGTTTTAATGCCAGAAATTACTAATAGTAATAGACTTAAAGAATCTCTCTGAAACACAGCTTGAAACTCCAAGGCTTAGGTAGCTGCAGTTTCACTTTACAAATCTTCATTACACTTTCTAATAAATCTATAGTTTTTAGATCTACTTTGTAAATGTTGAATACTTCTATGAGCCACTCAGGGGATACTGAATCTGATGCCATTTGGTAATCAATCCAGCCATTAGAGACATTTTGTTTCTTCTTTGATATCTGGAATGTTATGAACGAATCTATCACTTCAGCTCCTTACATCCTAATTGCTCTTTTGAGATGATATTATTATATGATATTATATTATATGTTCTGATACTTTACAACTAATCATGGAGGTGAGTAATTTATAAACCACATTCAGGCAGGTGATAGGCCTAGAATCTTAAGGATCAAGATGTTCCTTGATAGATTTAGGGATAAAGTAAGTTAATCCTTTATAGAAGTCTTCTGGGGGAATAATGGAATTGCTTAATAATTTCTGGTGATATAAAGTCAATACTGAATGTGTACTAGTAAAATATATTTTGAATTTTGTCAGGACTAGGTGATTTACAATTTTTCATTTTGCTAACTGCTTGTTGGATGTCATCCTTGTTAAACATAATTTCATCCGTTGGCAAAAAACTGAGCCTGCCTTTTTAAATATATCTGCCATGGGGTTCCTTAGTTAATTAATCAAGATTCCAATTTCTTTGCAAATTTCTTCAATTTTATTCCTTAATCTTCTTTTCAATGGTGCTAATTTTTGTTTCTTTTCTTTTTTTTTCTGTTTCTTTTCTTTAGTTGCTATTGATGAACAGTCTTTAATAAAACCTAATTCATTAGTCCCTGACTTTGCTCCAACATATATTCAATGATGGATTTCATTTATATCTGAATCAGGTGCCCAACAATCTTGCTACAGTAGCCTGTTTTATGTTTGTAGCCAAGTAGTAAGCATGTATGGCTGCTCTATTAATTTCTTTAGTCCATTTCAAGCATCGGTGCTCAACTCTCTGCTGATTGATAAAACCTCTACTTTGTGTGGTAGGCATTTCTGCTTCCAAGCTTGATCCAGAGTTAATTGTTAGTCATTTAAGATTTGGTCTTACGGTTCCATGTGACATAGGAATGCCACTAACATCACCTGCAGATGATGTTAGCTGCTGATCCAAACCCTTTAGAGTATCTCTTACTCTAGATCCATCCTAGACAATTTTGCGACTTATTAACTCCATTTTGTTGGGTAGGTTGCATTTTTTACCTTTTGCCAGATCATTTTTGGAAAGATAACCCGTAACCGTAAGTGTGTACTGAAAATGTGTTGTGTCAGTATTTGTTTATAGTGTTTTGTTTTTCTGATAATCAGTAGTGTACTGAACATCAGGACCCTGGGGATTGTTAAACCCCAGCAGTTCTGCACTTGACTGTCCCTTGTGGGTTATTATTGAAATCATAGGTCTATTTTTTAGTTAAATATCATTAGCACAATGGTAATTATTATTGTATTATATTATATTTTTTTCAAGTTTATTCTTTGATAAGTAACCCACTTATTAAAATATAAAATTCCATTATTAATAAAGGTGATGAGAATGACCCTGTCATCATTAAACTGGAGGAGAAGAGAAATGGTACGCTGGTTAGTGACATGTGCAACTGAAGTGGGTGTTGAAGCATTGGTATCTATAATGCAGAACTGGTATCAATTATTTACTCCAACAGAAGCTACAGGTAATTTTATTTTTAATGTAAATGGTTACCTATTTGTATATTTTACAACTTTCTATATGTGATATGAAGTTTATTATTAGTATCCAAGCAGGTTTCCAATTATTTTCAGATATTTTTGAGAAGGTACTGTCAATTTAATTTTATTTTTAGTATGAAAAATTTAAATTATTTCAATTGAAATTAAACATTATGGCTCCCTAAATTATTTCTTGAAGCTATATCCCCTCATTAATATCCTGTTTTCTTATAGGATTCTGATAATTGGCCCTTTAAAGGTTCAGCCATGAAAATATATTTTAGTTGCTGAGATTGTTCCTAAAGCCCATGTTTGGGACTCTCTAGTGGTTAGGTATGGTTTGAACTTTCAACTGCCTCTAGTCACCTCAGAGTCTATCTGACCTGACCTTAGGAAAGATAGCAAATATTTTGTCAATTAGAAAATATTGCCCAGACTTCCAATCTTTCATTAATAGGTACTGTTGAGCATGAGCCAGTGAAACCGCACAACATTTCTAATCCTTCTAGTTTTCCGATGTTCACTTATTTTGTGAATCCTAAACAAAAGGTCTGGGTTTACTTCATCTTAAAATTTATAGTAATAAAAGAAGAGCCAATTTTCCTTTTAGGTTAATTCTTTGTTGACTAGGTGCTCTCAAATATAAATCTCTGGTTATCTGAAACTAACACTACAATTTCTGATTACTTTGCAGGCCCAGTTGCTACTACCATCATGTCACATGGCACTATTATGAGACTTAATCTGACATTTGCTCAACAAGAGGAACTTTCTGGTTGTGCTCGAACATTAGCTTTGCAGTGTGCTACTAAGGTACGGATTGAAATTAATATAATATATTATTTTTAAATAAAATTTGGATTATGTTAACAAAATAACCTAAAATTGATGTCTTGAATTTTTATTTTTAATTATTTCATTAATTTTGTTTTTATTTTGAATAAAATGAATACCATGTTTCTGAACAGTAAATAATTATTTAAAAAAAAAAATATTATGCTTATTTTAACAAAGATTTATAGATATAAAGGAAATAGATTTAAGGCATTCAGTCCTAAAACATGGAAACTGACAAAAAGAAAACTTTTATAGTGCTAAAATGTTTTTTGATAACAATTTTTTACCTTCAACTTAATATCAACTTTCTATAACTTAATACAGCATTAGTCCCATAAGAAACCAAATTTCATAAAGATTTTTTCAACAATTTATGAAATCAGCCTTAAAAAAGCTGTTGATATGAAAACTTTAATTCATGAAAAATTGTAGTTACCATGTTTTACGACCAAACACCTCATGTAACAGTATAGTTGTGCTGTACACTTACAAACTATTCATTACGGAAAAAAAAAATGGATATGTGTATGTATAAATGTTGATTAATAAAAGTAGGGTTATGGAGAAATACATAATCTAATGACCATTCTCTTTTATCTTGCTTTCAGGATCCTCCAAACTGTGCCTTGAATGCATTAACTCTTTGTGAAACTGAAGCAATGTCCTTTGAGACGGCTTATCAAATAGTTACTGATGCAGCATCACATATCATGACATCTTCACAATTATTTACTATTTCTCGATACATGGAGCACAGAGGCTATCCAACTAGAGCTTATAAATTAGCTATGTTGGCAATGAAAAATGTCCATCTTGCTTATAATCAGGTATAATGAATGAATTGATCACCAGTTTCTATTTTGAAGTAAAAAAAATTAGCAATTCCAAAATATTTTAGTAATGCTAAAATTATGAATATTTTTTTAAATATTTTATAAAGTAATTACAGTTGTGTCACTTATAAAATAAGATTATGAATAACTAGAAATAAGCATGAGAACCTATTTTTACTAGTAAATAGTGATTTTAAAAAACTGTTTTATTTTAGAAGTTTTAATATGTTGTAAAGACTGTTTCATATAATTTATGGTATTTATTTGTTACCTGAAATCAAATATTTATTCCTTGTTTTAGGATACCCATCCAGCTATCAATGACATTCATTGGGCCTGTGCCCTTAGTCACTCGTTAGGGAAAACAGAGTTGAGTAACATGATACCTCTGCTAGTTAAAAATGTTCAGTGTGCTACAGTACTCTCGGATATTTTAAGAAGATGCTCTATAACTGCTCCAGGTATTCCCTGCCCTCATCCCAATTCTGAAGGAGGTAAACATCATCACCATCACCACCATCATCATCATCATAGGAATGGATCTAGCAATAGGTCAAGTACAAAACCACTTTCTTATGATCGCCCTCCACTACGTCAACTTCTAGATGCAGCAGTTGCTGCGTATGTTAACACTACACACTCAAGATTAACACATATCTCACCAAGGCATTATGGTGATTTTATAGACTTTTTAGGCAAAGCAAGAGATACATTCCTATTAGCTCAAGACGGCCATGCCCAGTTTACTCAGCTTGTTGAAAATATGAAACTTGCTTACAAGGGAAAGAAAAAACTTATGTTTTTAGTCAAAGAACGGTTTGGCTGACTATTGCAAAATATGGGTCCGCATCTCAGATGATGGTCCCAAAGTAATGTACCTCAATGTGTAATATAAAATTAAATCAATATGTAAATAACTCTCTAAAAATAATCAGAGTATCTGACTTTGGTCAGATTGTCACCCCCTATTCCCCCAAAAAATATTTAAAAAAATTATATAATGTATTATATAAAATTGTTTGAAAGTATTAGGTGGTTCTATAATGTACAAAATTATTTTAAAGCCACTTGAAAGTTACCATAAGACTTGTTAAATATGAGTTATTATGATTTCATGTTTAGACAATTAGTTTTGCAATGTCTTTTTGTTGTTAATTTTATTTTTTAATTGTACATATGCATTTATTTAAATATGTATTTTAAATATAGTTAAATAGATTTTTAGAAAATGCCACAGGCATACAGAACACCAGTTAAGGTAATATTTAATTTAATAATGTAGTTTTTATGAATAGTAATGCCTAGCATATTTTAACAAGTAAATGCTCTCCTTTGATATGATGTAAATATAGTGAAGAACTGTTATAGTATACTAAATTCTTATGAAATGATCAGTAAATTAATTTATTGTTTCAATATCTCGGCCTATGTATATTTAGTGGTTCTTGTTCGATTTTTTTGTAAATTTGTTTTTATCCAAGTGTGATATTGCAAATTTAGTGAGCAAGATATATTCTTGTACTATCATCATCAATGGAGGAGTAGTTATGGTAGCATTTTATGTTTTACCACTTAATTATTTGTGCTTTCATCATCTTGACAGCTTAAAGACAACAAACCTTATCATATATCATGTTTCAATTCAAACATAATCTCTAAAATTTATGGTTTTTAATGATTTTATGTTTGTTTTTCTCTGTAATTTTATGTTTAAAATTAAATTTTTGTTTGATTTCTAGTTTAATACATTTGTTGATAAAAGTTACAGCCTCAAAGATATGTCAACCTTTTTAGCAGTGAGCAATGTAAAAAAAAAATTATAAAAACAAAACAAACACAAATATAAAATAGAATAAAAGCCTTGGAGTTTATAACATTTAATAACTGCAATGTCAAATAATTACATTTTATTTGTCATAAGTTTTTGTAAAATTTTTTTAAGTTAAAATTCAACACAAATGTAAGGATTATCATTGATTTGGAAACAATGTGTTTGAAACTTGGCATCTGTCTTATATGGAATAAGATGAGACTTTTTTTCTGCTTTAACAAACTAAATAAAATTAAATCAGAATTATTAAATTGGTAGATTGTTTATATAAAAGAGCAAACACTACTTAAGAGACAAAAAATAATTGCTAAAAAACAATTCCAAGATTCCAATCACAAAGTCTTGAGTTTCTAATATAATGGCAAAACAACTCGCCAGTCAATGTTTTTGCTAATCAAGGTATTATCAGGACAGAAAATCACTAAGATCTCATGCAGAAGAACAAAATGCAGCACATCTAAAATCAAAAGTCCAAACAGATACCGCTCATCATTCAAACACATCCTTTTTTTTTTTTTTTTTTTTTTTTCCTTTTTTTTACACCCTACCTGGCCATTTCTGACATATGGAAGGGTTATCCTATTGGTAACCCTCCTATTCTAACTTCTTCCGACTTCAGGTTACAATGGTGACCTCTACATACACTTGGCTATAACAGCCTCATCCTGCCAAACACATATTGTAATTCAATATTTGTATATATGAATTTCAGTATGTGTATGGATGTCTTATAGTAATGAGCTGCCTTGTATTGATAAGTCTTTTTTGAGAAACATCAACAGTCGAGTTGTTTGCCACTAAACTTTGTGATGGAAACTTCCTATCTGTAGGTTGTATTCTTTGGACATTGCATTTGGAGGAAAGGAAAAATTATATTGAAACACTTTAAAGAAAGTTAGTTTATTATAACTGATTTTTAAATAACAAAGAAAATAAAAATCAATTTTATGGCCTTCCATTTTGGTTTTATCTTCCTTTAATCTATTCTAGTACTACTTTTTGCTCCATTTCAATTTATTCTAGAATGGTTTATCTTCTCTAACTACTAGAGATCCTTTTAAATATGTTTTTTTTTGTAATGGTTGCTGAATTAAATTCCCCTTGTAAGGTTATAGAAATTGTTTCGATCAATTAATAAATATTTATTCATACATTTTTAAGATAATTTTTATTGAAATTGAAGTAAATATATAACAATAAATAACCAGTTTTCATATAAAATACATTTTTAGGAAATAAAAATATAATTATTGTGTAATTTTGTTTTCACCAATTGGCTTGTTTAGGTTTATACACTTATCAACTCATTCATTTTTATATAATTTTATTACCTGTTTCAACCTCACTCCCTATTCCACCTACACATTCTATACGCTCACATGACTAGGGCTTACTATCATTTCTGCTAGGACCAGTTCTCATTGATTAATTTTTCTTTGTATGTTTTCGTGGTTTATTTTGAATAAAAAAAGCAATGCCAACAACTTCCTTTTATACAATAGAATTTGACCCTAAGGAAAATTTTAGAATTACTAGTTTTTCTTTTTTTAAGTATTTATCATGCTCACTGGTTAATCATATACTCACACATTTTTTCTTTTTGGTTAACTCTACAGGCAATGAAGATTTATGCCTAGGTAATATGATTTGAAATAGTGTGTCTAGATGTGGGAACACAGATAGCCGCCCAATCCCATAATGCCACAAACCACATGGCTACACATGCTCACTTAACTGGTCCATTAAGGGCCAATGTCAATTCCATTGATGTTGTTTATAACATTAAAATGACTTATGCTTATGATTTAATGGTTTTGTTTGTTTAAAGATCTTAAGAACACAAAATATACTTTTTATTGCCATTTCATTAGCCATAGATATTTCTTGGTTGAAAAGGAGACATGCCACTTAATAGTTAAATAAATAGGTAGAGTATATATAATATAGACTGGTTTATGGTGAGTTCATGATTTTATTTTGCAATTTGTAAAATGCACCAAGCCCTACTGTATACATTGCATGTTACACACTTAGTAACAGTTATAAATATTGTCATTTATTCTGTCTACATTGATTAAAATTTAATATTCAACAATTATTTATATTAATTTGTATTAATAATGATACCAAAAGGACAACCCCTAATAGTATGCTAGTTTTCTCATCCTAGGTATTCCTTTCAGATGTATCTTAAGTAATGGATATCTGGTGTGTTTAAGTTATTTCTATTTCAACTATTGTACCTGGCTTTGATATTACATTTGTACTCTATACATTTGTTGTTATTTATTTTACTAAATATAATAAGTAAATAAATTTTACTAAAAAAAAAATATCCATCTCAACATCTCTTGGATGGGGAAAGTCTTTCCATCTATTTTCTCTCCATGCAGTAGTGTAGTAGCCATTTAGAGTGGAGCCATGATTAATCATACACAATTCCTTCCAACCTCAATTATTTTTCCAAAGATTAACCTATTCTTTATTTATTCAATTGATCCCTCATTTATCTTTGCAATTATATTTACAAGGCTTAATTGAGCATCTTCCACACTATAATCTGTTCTAAAACTCAACAGATATCAGGGAATCCATATAGTGAAAACTAAACATTCTCTCATAAATTTTTTCCGGTTTTATATACATATATGTGTTTATGTATATGCATATGTGTGTATGTGTGTATGTATGTATGTATGTATGTATGTATGTAGGTATATATATACAGACACAAATACATA
>NW_027115703.1:50640-52710 GCF_000696795.3 Halyomorpha halys | reverse complement strand
ATATATAGTTTTGTTGTTATTCTCTTCAATTTGCTTTTATGTAGTTTTATGTGTGTGTGTTTGTTTGTCTTTTAATATTTTGCCAGGAAAATGATCTAAATTATTTTTTTCTATTCTAATTCATTATCTAATCGAAATTATCCTATTTATAAAATTGTTTTCCTTGGTATTTTCATTTTATTGTTTAATTTTACTCCTCAGTGAGGCCTATTCTATAAATATTTTTATTAACAAATAAAACGTTTACAAACAATTTTTGTTGTAATGCATCAACATTTATTTATGTTTATGATGCATATTTATGTAATAAATATGCTTTGACATTTATTTCATTTTATTTTTTCAAAATGAAATCAATTATTGTTGAATATAATTAATTATATATTACCTAGAAATATCTGTGCTACTTAATATCCAATAATGTTTCCTTCTTAGTTATATGCCTGTGGTTAGTAATTCACTGATTAGTTGAATTTCATCTCCTCAGAGTTGAAGTTTCTGATGAAAACACGGATGGCCTTATATGTTATATTAAGTGTCTATGAATAAGTAAGAACAGTATTCTTTTTATTATTCTCTTCAATTAAAAAAATTTAAAAATGAAGAGTATGTAATTTATATGTTTTTTATAAAGTAAAATAATTTCTTAGTCGACAGTTTGTTTTTAAAGTTTCATAATTTTTTCTATAGTGTAAGATATGGGAAGTGTTCCTCATTAAATAAAAAAATTATGTATATAGTGTTTTTATAAATATAATCAATCCCAGATCTCATTATAAACACAATCAAATATGATTATTTAAATATGAAAATAAATAATTGTCATTTTGACTGAAGAGCTTCCAAATAAATTTTTTACTTTAAATTGTGTAAGATTGTTATGCTTTTAGTTTTCAATTCTTTTTCTTCATGAATATGATTTTTAAATTATTATTCAAACTTAATGATAATTTGTGTCAATTTTATAAACGTTAAAACATTGATTGTGATTGATATTTTGAGTGATGTTGGTTGGAGGTGTATCATGTTGTATATTAGGATTAAAACTGTACCAAAGATATTAAACTTGTGTAGATAATTGGAATATTTATACAATAATTGTGATAGACAAGGATTTACATTAAAGAAAGGATTATGCATTTCTAAGCGCTTTACTTATGCTACTATGCCTTCATTTTGTAATTCTATGATGTTTTGTCTTGAAAAACAGTAATAAATATCCCAGTTTCTATTATTTATTTAATTTCTACCAATTAGTTCTTATATTTAAATGTTTTTACTAAATATTTAATGTTTACTTTTGTGCAATATTAAGTATGTGCTCAATTATTTGTTGAAATTATTTGTTCTTTCAATAATTGCTTTAATTTTGAAATTACTATTATTTGGGTTTTTAATTTAAAATCATTATGTTGATGATTTTTTTAAAAGAATAGGTATCTGAAGATTATTTATTTGTTATTTTTTTTTTGTAAGTGTTAAACTGAGTAACTAATGATTTGTAATTAATATTGTTAGATTCTAGACTTAATACAATATTTTAGCATAAGGACAAGTATTTTCATGAAACAATGTATTATATTTTTTTACACTTCCATTGTAATTAAAATTAGTTCATCAAAGTGATCCAGTTATTGCTTTACTGACTGTCAACTTTAGTTTAAAGTAATATACTGTGTATAACATAAGTACCAATTGATTTAGAGATGTAATGCATGTATATATAAACTAAAAAAAAAATTGCGCACTGTTCCTAAATTAAACTTACAGAATTTATGCCTATTTTCTTTATTTAAGTAGATTTCCTACTATCTTAATAATCGTGTAGTAACCCATAAACTATATAAATTACAATCTTTGTTTTATAACCAAGAAATTATATTAGAGAAATGCTTTATTCAGCTTTGCTGCCTAATTACATTAGGTTGCTTCATTACACAGCATACCAATCAATCCGTGATCAGATATATGCACAATATATATATATATATTGTGTGAAATTTTGATGCTAAAATTACAAACTGTATTAATGGTTTATATACAACTTTAAAAACTTGCTACAACCTAATG
>NW_027115703.1:43676-45805 GCF_000696795.3 Halyomorpha halys | reverse complement strand
CTACATCTCTTATATACCCTCGATCAGCTGATCTCCTCAGTCAGCTGACATCGAAATAAGAGCTGACTCATACCGTAACTTATATATATATATATATACACATAAGATATAGCTTATATACTCTAGGTATATATACTCTAGCTGATTCTAAAATTTGAAATACTGTGCCTACTCTGCTGTACCACTTCCATTTTACTTTCTCTTACCCATGTATATGGAATTGGGATCGCAAAAAATGATGAATCCCAGTTTTCAACACAGAAATGGTATGCCTAAAATCAACTAACCAGTAGTGTGATTTTATGTAATCAATTTAACACTCACTATGATTTTCTCGAAAATGGCTAAAAAAATTTTAAATTCGGTATATCTATTTTCAATTGGATGGTCTTTACTATCAGGCAGGTTTTACCCTCATTGAAATAGTCTGACTGTGTCATATTTATAAAATAACTTGCTCTGAAGTACTTTTAATTTTATCTATTTGCAATTATCAACTATCCCTCATTGTTAGTAGTAATGAAAAATAGATGAATGTGAATTAATAATGAATTTGATTATTAACTAAAGGAGAAAGATTTTTTCCAGGTAGAAAAAAAATTTCCATAAGTAAGAGTAGTAACAAAGATACACAATGTATAATATCCAACAATACAAATTTGATGTTCATTTTTCATACTGTAATAAACCCTTATATACAAGCTTTTATATCAATAGAAAAAACAGTACATTTTTGTTCAAAAATGTGTCTTTTGACAGAGTCAGAGGAATTTCCAAGAATTCAACATAGACATATTTTCCAAATCTAGAGAATCCCATTAAAATTTATAATTTTTAAATATATATAAATAATTTCATTTCATTTATCATGTTTAATTTAAAATATTGCTAACCTCATTTAGCAGAAATTAATTTACTTACTCAAGGCTTTTATTTAACTACTCATGAATTGTACCTAAATTTTAGTATTTTTCTGCAGAATATCAATGTTTGAATTTTTTGAGTTTCTCAAGGAATTATATAGTTAATACAAAATAAATATTTCCAAACAATAAATTATTTATTAGAAGACAAAATCGTATCACAGAAAAGGAAAAATAAGCTCTGAAATTGGGCTAGCTTTCAAAATTAATAAATACTCAAAAGGTTCCAGCAAATCGGGTATATTGGCAAGTGTTTAATTAAAGTCTTATCGTTTTTGAGATAATCGAAAAAAATGTGAAAAATCTATAAAACACTTCCAGCCATTCGATTTTATCAAAAAGTTGCTGTAAAATCCCAGGCATAGGGTAAATGACCCAATGGTAGATACTTTAAAGTAATGAAAAATTGGAGTGAAATAACTGCCTTTCTTCCCACCGGCTTTTTTACTAACTGATCTGAATAGTCTTCTCATATTTTGTTTTAAGAAGTGGGAGAACTCACTTTTGTATCGTAGGTTGGTGCCAAAATTTGACTTTTCTGTTTCTAAGGATGACAATGAAGGAAAATTAAAATAATATAACTTTTTTATTTCCACAAACAACAGAACTTTATTGAAAATATTAGAAACAATGGAATATTAATCACATTTTCAAGTATCAAAACACAAATAAAGAGATATTTTCTGAATTACAAAAAATTAGGTACAAAAATTATTTTTTAATAAAAAATAGGTTGAATACAAACGGTAGGGGCTCAATTTTTCCCATGTACAGGCAGTTGTTCCAGATATAGATATATTTTATCCTTCTACTTCTTCTTAGGCTCTACAGTCCAAGATGGATTTGGGACTCCCATAATCTTTTATCCTACGTTCCAAATACTAGAGGATGGTGGAGTTTACAAGTAATTAACCAGTAGATACTTGAAAAATCTTGCCATCAGCGGAGAAAACTGTCGTAACTAACTTCATTACCAGAAAGGATCCTCACCACTTGACAAACATGTTTCTGGTGTTTCGCCCTCCATAGTAGCCTTACTTATCTGACGTTTCAAGCAGACAATTATAGCGAGTAGGTTGGTCGATGTATAAGATGTCTCATGAAATATTTGCTTAAAATAGGAAGAGGTTAAATCGAGCAATATTAAAAAGGCGCCTAAAATTGAAAAACGGCATGAATATATCCTATATATATGTTATTTGTATA
>NW_027115703.1:21601-43589 GCF_000696795.3 Halyomorpha halys | reverse complement strand
TATTTGGTCAGCGTTGCTTGTTATTCAATAAAGCATTTTTTCAAACTTTCTTCTCTATTAAATGAACTCATCATTTAAACTGTTTTATTGGTAATATATTGTTTTATTTTACCAAAATTATAATTATTTTATATGATTTTTTATAATGATTTATGACTAATTAAAATTTGCTTTTATATATAATAATTATAAAATTTCTTAACCTCTACAGTTTTACAGCGTTTAAAACTTAATATCATTAAGTAATGAAATGATGGGAGATGAACACGTCAACTCCTGCCTGTCTTGAGAAATTGGTTTTAGAGGAGAGAAATTGTGAACAGCAATTTTGAGAAAGTACATTTCCGAAATAAATAAATAATGGTTTATCAACTGTTTCTAATTACATCAACACGGAAAACTGAATCCTCTCATTTGATCATGTCAAAGCATTCTGATGTTTATCTGAAAAAATACTTTGAGTTCAAATGAGCTTCTTTTCAGTACCACTTTCCTCAGAGGCATTCGCTGAGAGACAAAGTCCAAATTCTGTTACACTTTCACTCCCTTGCCAAGGGACACAGAACTGGAAAATTTGATATAGTAGAATGGGGCTATCCCCTACTTTTTTCTTTGATGGTATGTTTCCACAGACACAAAAATATATATTGTTATCAAATGAAAAAATCAAATCACGTTTCATGTTTTATACAGAAGAAATTTCAAATTATCAAAAAACAGAGCAGCGGAAGATGCAGATGTGTAAATCTTGAAGTAATGAACCAATAATACCTACAACTGGGCAAAAACAACAAAATGGGATGCACGTTTTACTTTTTTTTTTTTGTAGTATCAGTGAACTGAAATAAAAAAGCTATTTTTAAATTTTATTTTATTGAAACATACGTATTTATAAAGTGTTGAAAATTTGTGTTTTTTTTTAAAATAAAATTCTTTTTTTTATTATTATTTCTTTTTTTGACGTAAAAAAACGAAATATGTATTGATAGTGTTTTAAAAATCTATTTCATTATTTAGGACTTCTTTTATAAAGCATATAAAGCCCTTTTTAAAATTATTTAATGAAATCTTGCAAAATTTATCTGAATCTTATAGATATTAGATTTATATTAATTTATACAAGTTCAGTAAATGTTTTTCTGTTATTATGTAACTTATTACTAAAAGATGAATTTTTACTAAATCAAATCCTTGGTGGTAGGCAGGCGGGTTGTTTGATCAATACAAGAATGTCAATCTAGATTTGTCAGTCAATGGGTTGGCTCAGAGAGGCTCTTTAGTAAGATAAAATGGATAAAAGAATATCAAACCAACAAAATGGGTTAGTTAATACAGCAGATGACGATTCAAACGATGAAAGTGAAAACGGTGAAACTGAAGATGAAAAGTGGCAAGACGTAAACTCAAAAAAATCTGATTTACCTTCTGAGTATTGGCATGCACAAAAACTTATTAAATACATCAAGGTAAATTATTTATCTTTTTTTTTTATAATGCTTTAGTATAGTAAGTAATGATTTTAATCTATCTCGAATTTTTCTAATTTTCGAAGAATAAAAACCGGAATATATTCTTATCGTTTTTAGGTATCAATCTACGTAAGTGCTTATACATTTTTTGTGCTATCACGTTAAAAAAATCTGATTACTACATAATCATAATCATACAAATAACACAACTACGTCGTAAAGGTTGGCTTTAGTATGTTAGAGTGAAAGAGAATTTAATACAAAGAATTGAGAAATTAAAAAAAAAATAATGTCATTATATATACTAATCTAAAATTGGTAAACTAATTAATGATGTTTGAAAAATAGAAACATAAAGAAAAAATATATAAATATTTATAAATTACGACTAAAGATTAGAAACATATATTTACAATTATTGGGAAACTGAATGGATAATAAATTACTGAATAGGGGGGATTAGAAATTGGGAAGGGTGTTGGAGTCATGGATGAAAGGCAGAAGGAATTCTAGATGCACGAGATTCAGATAAGGAAAGGTCGATCAAATGTATGGTACGGTGGGCCATTGTTTATAAATCTGAAGTGTTTTGAAGAAATTAAAAGAGAAATCGAATTGAAGAAGATTGGTAACTGAAGGATGCTTCGAATTAATTACAACAGTAGGAAAAATAAAGCCTCTTCAATCCTTCATAAAATCGGGAGATTGGATCGTTCCTCGTCATACATCTGTACTTAAAGAGGATGGAGGGAATCAAGGAAGTACATAGGAAAATATAGTTTGAGGGTTGAGGTATTTGAATCTTATAATAGATATTTTCTTTATATTCGCGGATTCAACTTTTCAGCATGTTTAAATATCATAGCCCGGAAGGCGGGTATATTTGAAAATCATTTCCATAGTTATGATATTTGGGTTGATAGATAGAAATGTTATGGTCATCTATATCAAATACTTCAAAGCGAACCAATCTTTATCTGCCTGGGAGTACTTTGATAGGTTATCAGTTATATTTTTATTTTTCTGTTGGTTTACTTAAGTTTTTTTCATATTTAAATATTGTTGATAATATATTTTCAAAAATAATAATATTAACTCTGAATATTTTAGATCACTTATAAAAGGTGTTTTTTTTTTATATTCTTATACAAAATGAATAGTTATTTAAAATTATAATTCTTTATGAGAAATATGAATAAATCTTTTATCACATGAAAAAAAGGCATAATTTATCAGGTCGTCCATGACCTGAAACATTGCGTTTATGCGGGTAAATATCCTCGCTGTTCAATAGTATTTAGAGATTTCAGTAATATATGTTTATGTCTTTCAAATTATATTTTCATTATATAATATTATGATTAAAATTAAGATATTACATTATAATAATATCTATTTAAAAAATATATGTATGACGATTTCAAATGTTTTTTTCTTCATATAATTATTTTTCCAAAATGTATTTGTTCTTTAATTAAAAAAAGGAAAAATAATGATTTTTTTTTCTTTTTTTTTCAACCTCTTAACTACCCAATTCGAGATAACTCGCAGTGTTCTTGCCTAAGACACCAACCACGGATAATCACGAGTTTTTTCACTTGTCGTATTTGTATAGATAAATGTGTATATATTGTGAAATATGGCAGTGTATAATGAAGCTAAAAACTACAAAATAAGCAGTTGGCGTCCTAAGCAAGAAATAATAAATCATATTTCCAATTGAATAAGAAGAGACAAGAGTAAAAAAGAAAAAGAAAACCTGATGACACAATCAATGATTACTACTTTAGCTTTAAAAAAATAAATCTGTGAATTGCATTAATTTATATTATATTTTTTCCTCGAAGGCTGGTAATCAGACAGCTACAGTCATTTCTCTAGCATGTATGAAAGATGAGGATCTGACCGTCGACACAACATTAGCAGCAATAAGAGATATTAAAGGTCTGGAAATTCTGATTAATCTGTTAGAAACTAAAGTTCACAAATGCGTGGTTAGTATTAACTTTTAGTAACCTTAGAGTATTAGAGTAAAAATACTTTAGAAAATGCTGTAATTGTAGTCACTTTTCAATTAAATCTATAAAACTGACCTTTTCTTAGTGAAACAATTTCTTGTACTTTATAAAATATTCATTAATGTTACATTTTGAAATTATCGTGCGGTCTCGGCTTTTTTCGTTCGAATCGGATGTTACTAGTTTTCCCTTTTTCTCCTTTAGTTATTAATAAAATTCTTTAATATTTTATATTTATTCATTGTTTATTATTGCTAACAATGGGAACTAGTTATTTTTTCTTCAAGTAAACAAAATTAAAGGTATTTTAGAGGAAGATTTATAGAAAATTTGGTATTTAAACCCTGTTGAACTATTTCAATAAGTATGAAACCTTTATTATTAAATTAATATATAAGGATATTAATGAATATTCAATCGTACGTTGACCTAACGAGTTTCATCAAAAACTTTACAGCCGTTTGGAGGGACAAATACAAATAGGTTTTTAGACTAGTTCGACCTAAATACATATATTTCTGTCAAAAACTCGTATTCGAAATTTTGCATATAGACAAATTGAAAGTAAAAATTACCAAACTTAGATTAGTTTTATCTTGGAGACAATTTGGCCAACAGAGACATATATGGTTTCAAATTTTTCATTCAAGTGTGAAATTTTTGCAAATTTTGGGCTGTTTAACACTGAGCCGGAGGACAACCGTACTTGCATTTGACGTTTCGGTTCCAGGATAAAAAAAATTATTTACGGCCCTATTTCACGCAAAGTAAAATGCTCTGAGTAATTAGGCTAATGTATAAGCGGTTTTTATTCAAAGGGCCAAAATTAAATCACAAAATGGTGATTCATATTTTTTTAATGTATTTTTGAAACTATTAAACTGACTGAGCTATATTATTACTCAAAATTTATCATATTTAAACTACTTTAAAAAAAGGTGCTCAGTTCCATCACATATCCACACATCAGCAGTCCACAACATAAGCATAAAATAAAAATGAGCGAAAGGATTTTTTTAATAAAATTTTTTTAAAAAAAGTATGTATTTTTAATGTTGGTCCAAATCCAAACATTATATAAAAAAAATACTACTTATATAACTACTTCTTGGAAATTTAGTTATATTGAAAATATTACAAAAGCTTCCGAATGTTTGACCCGATACTACTTAATGATCCAGTAAGTATCAAAATTGGAATGGGGGAGATATTGGATAGATATAGGGAATTTGTCAAGGATAAAGACCTCTTGTTCCGACCTATAACCCGTGGTACGGTAGAGTATTCATTAAAACGGATACTCCTCAAATCTACCTAAAAATCAGCTGCCCTATAACTCACTTAAGAATAATTGCCCAAGGACGACTCTCCGGTAAATATGCATTGCAGAAGCTTGGTCCAGCTTATGACGGAACGGCACTGGAGGGATCGATACATGCCGAAACTAAGCAATATTAACCAAAATCAGTTGTTTCAATTTTTGTCTGTATCCGCAGAATTAGATCTTAAACTTTTTTTTTGTTATATGTACCACAAAACCTTTTGCTGGATAGCTATCGTCCCAATAGGAGGTTTTTTTTTTTGGTTTTTTTATACTATTAAATATGAAGTGACGTTTTTATTTTAGTTTTTTATTCTAACGATTATTGATAGCCCAGCTTGGGTATATTGTTTGTTATTAGTTTATATAAACGATTTTTAACTTCAAAATTACTACAATTGATTATTTATTTTATGTATTTCACAGGCTAACTCAATTTCAACCTCTGTAGCCCCATAAACAAATAAATATATAAAATTAAATTATAACTACTTTTTTGATTTTTTAAGTGCTTAGTTTGCTGTTCTATTTAGCGTCTTTAGGATTGAAATAGGTCTACAGAAATATAGGATATTCTTTTTATTCTTTTTTTTTTTTTTTATAGCTAGGATCTTTACAAATATTGTGTGAACTATCAAGAAATCATGCAGTACAGAAAGAAATTACTAATCTAGGTGCCGTTCAGCTTCTCGTTCAACTTTTAAAAGGCCCAGAACCACAATTCCAGTGCCTAGCTGCTAACACTATAGCTAATTTAGCAAAAGTATCAAAGGCTAGAAAAATAGTGAGAATGTGCGGAGGAATTCCTATAATGGTAACTATAATATTTTATTTATTTCTATATTTAAAATATAATATTATGTTCATAATCATGAGAGATAGTTAACCGTGGATGACTTATTTGAAGAGATGGTTGGGGGAGCGGTCAAATTAAAACACTAATAAGTTGAAGTAACTTATTTAATCGTGCCAACGTTTCGCCAGAATTTCTGGCCTTCATCAGGACCAAAATATAAACAGAATGACATAAAGTAAATAATTGAACAGTAAAAATGGAATTAATAAAATAAAGTGATGAGACCAGTGGAAAATAAGATGTATACATAGGTAATTGAATAAGTAGGTAAAAAAACATAATTAAGGAAATAAAATAAAATTTTTACCTACTTATTTTATTTTACACTTCTTTACTTTCACATTCTGTTTATATTTTCTCTTTTATTTTCTATATTAATTGGTTTTTTTGTTCTTAGCTCTCATGAAGGCCAGAAATTCTGGTCCAAACGTTGCCACGATTAAGTTACTTCAACTTATTAGTGTTTTAATTTGACCGCACCCCCAACCATCTTCTCCTCGTATAATATTATGTATTCAGGAAATTGACTCTGAAATAATTCTTTAGAATATGCCAATGATTGCTAGTATATGAAAATTCAAGTGTTCAGGCCATTATTTAGCAATAGCCTGTGCTATTGGTACCGGTAATGGTGGGGGGGAGAGCAAGTCCGGCAAGTGGGCCTATTGGTCCTTTTTGCCATACCCAAGAAAAACCAATGGAATGTCTCTTTTATGGATCTTATTCCTCCGAACCTTTTCGGCTTTCTAATGAAATTCAAAAGGGACTCTCAATCTATAGAGGAAGCTTCATTTCCTTTGATTCTATCAGAGCCTTAAAGCCTGTATCTTAGTGAAGGATACCTACCACATTCTGCTATGCAATGTAAGGCAATGACTGGGGCCTGTCCGCATAAGCAGCAGTTTTAATCATGGACTACTCCACATATCTTAAGATGTCTCTTAAGTCTGCAATGACCTGTAATAACCCCTATTAATAATCGGACTTCATTTCTGTTTAGGCCTAGCAGCCACTTAGTTTTAGAAGTAGAGGATTTAGTTATTAAAAATTTGATCTGTCTCAGCCCTATGCAGTCCTTCCACTCCTTGCCTGCTATCTTCCATGTCCAGTCAAGAACTACATTTCTCTGATGCCTTTTAGATAGGCCTGGGAATGGTTCTGGCGCTATAGGAGGGTGCTCAGCCCCGTTTCGAGCAAGCTGATCAGCTTTTTCATTACCTGTGATTCCCTTGTGTCCTGGGGCCCACACAAGCTGAAGCTTCTTTAAGCACGCTAAATAGCCTTTGCTAAGTTGTCACCTTTCATCTATTAGTTGGAGTTTTTAAACATTTCAGAACGTACTTGAATATAGATCTTATTATTACATAAATCTACTGTAATGTTTATACATTTTCACCTAATCCTAAAACAAAACATTGTATGACTTGCGGGATGATCTTTTCCAGACATTTTTAACCAGTTTTTTATTGCAACAAGTCACATTTTAACGACCATACTGAAAGTGAAAGCTTTAATTTAAGTTTATGTTCTATTGGATACATTTATGGAATGATCTTCTTAATTGTGACCATTTAGTGAAAAAACGACGTGATTCATGAGTAAATTTTATTTATGAATATGAATATGATTGCTTGGGTTAGATCTTAATATTTAAAAATTACATAATTACTATTATTGCCTATAGGTTGATCTCCTTGATGTTCCTAAAAGGCTCCTTGTCACTCCTAGGCCTAGTCTTACTGAAAATGAATTAAAGGTAAGAAAATTTTAGAGTATATAAAGTAATATGAGGAATATTACGTTGATATAATTTATTTATAAAATGGTTTGAATGTTTGTCCACTATAAACTTCTGTTTTTTTTTTCACAATGTTCCGTGTTGCCACGGGGAAGTTTAAAATTACTGAAATCTCCAATTTATTGGATAGAAAACAAATCATGAAAAAAATGAGACATTTTTGGTGCTTGGTTCAGAAAGTATACATTTTGTTCACAGTTATTATATACCATTAAATGAGTTTTTATACACAAAAAATATAAACATTTTGAGGCTTTTAGTATAGTAGGTAAACAATTTTTTTTTTCGGAAGGAGAATTTAAAGTTAGAAATTTTTGAACTCGATTTATTTGGAGTTCAATAATTATAGTTCATAACTACTCTACTCTGTATTTTAACTTCTCTTGAGACTCGTATTCAACGACCCACCAAACTGCAGCTTTTGATAGATCCTTCATCGACAGATTCTCTTCCCAATTAAATTTCATTCCTATTTCCATCCGTCGCTTCAGTACCCTTCCCACCTTCAAATCCCCCTTATTCCATCATTTCCTATCCACTCAGTTCCAATTGAATTAAAATATTACTCTACTAGATATTTTCTGTATAACTTATTGGTATGATAAATTTGTTATTTATAAACTTAGAACTTCCCTTATTATGATTTGTTTTGTTTTTTCTCTACATATTAACTATTTTGTATTTATATTTCTTGCAGCAAAAGATTTACATAAAATTCGGCGTGCAAACTATTTCTTCCACGGGTAATCGTGTTTACTTTCAACTTGAAAGCAATTAAGCTCTATCAAAATAAAATTGCTTGACCTTAGTATGGGCTTCAAACATTTTTATAGTTTTTTTTTTTCGCCTGTCTTGATATTTTCCATACAAGCCATAGCTCCATCGTAGAGGAATTCCACATGTACCTGGTCCAGTTTACCTAATTTATAAGGCTTAAAGCGGTTTCGTGAAGTAGTACGCCATTCTACGATCTTATAGCATATTAGTGAAATAAACTAATTCTTTATTTTATCAAATATTCACTCACTCACTCACTGTTGGGCGCTACCGTCTTTGTAGGACCTGGGCCTCGGCCACTATTCTTCCCCATGCCTCGTGGTCTCCAGCGAGACTCCTTCAATTTTCAATTTCCATCCCTTGCAAATCATCCAGCCACCGACGTCTGGGTCTGCCCCTTTACCTTTTTCCTCCTGGTGCACCATTTAGCATCCTTTTAAGTAGTCTACAGAGCTCCATCTTTTCTACATGTCCCAACCATCTTAGCCTGCTCTTCTTAATAGCACAGAGGATATCAGGCTCTCCTTACAATTCTTTTAGTTCGTCGTTGCTTCTGATTCTCCACCTGTGCTCCTCCTTAACAGCTCCAAAGATCTTCCTCAGGACTCTCCTCTCTCAAACCAGTAGAGCTCTTATATTTTCCTTGGTTAGAGTCCATGTCTCACTGCCATACATTAGCACTGGCATAATTATTGTTTTATACATCAAAAAGCTTTGCTTTCCTGGAAAGCCTTATGTATCGAAGAGGTTATTGCAGGGCATAGAAACATCTGCTTCCTGCCCTTAATTTTTACTTCTAAATTATTGTTCTCCGTCACAACTCCTCCCAGGTACTTGAAAGTACTGCAGCAGTGAAACATGTTTTCCCCACATCCACAATATCTCTTCTCTCCCCGGTCTGTCTTGAGGTTTTCATATATTTAGTCTTTTCACTATTTATATTAAGTCCTGAATCCTGTGTTGCTCTCTTGAATTCTTCTATAGTACCGGCCAGTGCTGTTTTGGTTCTCCCTGTGATGAATACATCATAAGCCATATGTTGTGTGATCCTATTGTAAATGGTGCCACCTGGGTTTGTCCTTATTTTTCTAATGGCAACTTCTAGGGCGAGGTTGAACAGTACTGGTGATAATGGGTCTCATTGTCTTAAGCCACTGTTAATCCTAAAGCTATTGGAGATGCCCACTCGAGTTTTCACCTTGCAACTAGTCCTTTCCAGGGTCATCTTTGTTAAACTTATTAACTTGCTAGGTATTCCCAGTGACTGTAATGCTTTTAATAATTTTCTTCCTTCTACACTATCATAAGCCTGTCGGAAGTCAATAAAGAGGTGGTGAAAGTCAACATTATTCTCATACGTATTCTCGAGCATTTATCAAATATTCATTTCAGATTATTAGTGTAGTGAGTGGTTGTGCGAAAGCACTCTGGGCACTGTCTCAGTCACACAAAAATAAAGAAGAGATGAGGCACGCTGGATGTGTGGCTATATTAGGCAGGTTCCTATCCTCAGTCCATGAAGACATTGTAGCCTACACCTTAGGCACTATCGATGAGTGTTCTTCTGAGGTAATAACAACAATTATATTATTTTGAAATTTTATATTTTTTGTTGGTATAAGTTAGTTGTGAAAGTTTTATATTAGTGAATTTAATTTATTTAAATAAAATTTTATGGTTTATTATAATAAAGAATATATTATAATAATCTATAGTATTTATAATTATAATCAACAATATTTATTATAGTAATGAATTGATTTATTATTTTCAATATTTTTTTTTTCATTTCTTTTCATATTAAGAATTACTTTTTTGTAGCTTACTTATTGATTTTGTTGTAGATAATGTATATGCTAACTTAATTTTATAAATGCAGTTTTCTGGTCAGATATGTCTTATGTTTTATCATTTATTAATTTACATTATTGTTATTCTTAAGAGGCCTTGTCCCAGAACTTTTTTTTATATCTATCTTGTATGAATTCTTGACTCATTCTTTTAAAGATACCAATAAATGGAATTTGGTCCGGGTGCAGTCAAATTAAACTCAAATAGTAAATTGGTATACTATTTTTATTTTAGCCAACGTTTCGCTACACGTTGCAGGAATTCGTCAGGGCTAAAAAGATACAAACAAGTTTATAAGTTAAAGTTACCATTTATTTTATTATTATATTTTCCCTTAGAAAAGCTACCAGTATGATATTCAACATGAAGGCATGATTAGAGATATGGTACAATTTTTATCGGCTGAAAACGCTAATCTGAAGAAACATTGTGCATCAGCAATATTCAAGGTATTTTTTTTTTTTTTTTTAAGCAATAATTAAATTATTTAATTCGTTGGTTCGCTTTCAGCAACTGTTTCAGTTATGTTGTTTTTCAACAATCTTAATTGTAAAAAGTGAAGCTTTATCATATAGAAATATATTCAAATCACCATTATTACAAAATAATTAAAATAAGTGAAGTTGTTGTTGATTGTTGCTTAAAGGCGTAAAACCCTCTGGTCATCAACGCCTATGGCATGATAAAAGTAAAAAACATAAAAATAAAAAATAAAATAAAATAAATAAAAAAAATAAAAAATATAGAAATAAAAAAAATAAGTAAAAAACATAAAAAAATAAAAATCGAAGAGGAATTATAATTTATAAAGAAGGCGATATGCTTTTAAAAATTCAAACACTCGTGTTATTTTAGCTTCCTCATCTGCGAGAGCTTCGGATAAATTTGGGGTCAGTCCTATTCTGTTTATTGTTGGCAAATAGTGAGTACACTCTTCAAAAATATGTCTAATCGTAAGAATGGACTGACAATATTTCCACGTTGGAGCTTGGAGCCTATATGAAAATAATGGATTTACCTTGCTGTGATAATTTTAGAAGAAAAGATTGAATTCTTATGATGAGTGGATATGACAAGTGAAGTTAACTAATAAGTGAAACGCAATCTTTTTTTTATTATTTTGTGACGTTTCTTCTTATTTTTGAAACATTTCTCAGATAACTTTCAATGCATTTATCATCTCTTAAGTTACTTAGCGAAGGTGTGTCTTCTAGTATTCTATCCAGATAAATTAAATTAACTTCAAATATATTAATTTAGAGTTATGCTCTTTTAACTTATCAGAACATTAACTTTTTTTTTTTACCATACAAATTTATTTTATATTTATTTTATTCAACCTATGAATGTCATTGTTTTTGTCATTAACTTTTCATTTTCTCTTAAGAATTATTATTTTATCTATTTATTTTATTTCATTTTTTATTTATATACAAGGGTAAGTTAATTACTTCCGCAATATAGTTATAAAATTTTATTGTAATCAAATAGGAAACTTACAAGTACATCATTTTTCGACATAGTCCCCATGCTTTATAACGCACTTGGTCCATCGTTGTGCAACCTTCATGATGCCCTCATAAAAGGTTTTCGGTTGGCCTGCGAGCCAGGAATGCATCGCTTCTTTTATTGCGGATGCTTCTTTCCAAGCGTGTTTGTTAATGCAACTGAGTTGTTTTGGAACCTATCTTGCACATACTTAATAAAACTCTAGTCTGTTGTGAATGATTTCGTAGGTAGAACCATGACTAATTTGCAGACAATGCACTTCGTCAATAGTTACTCATCTGCCTAAGAGCATTTCACATGAACGCTCAATGTTTTTTTCATTTGTGGTGGTAAACGGTCGTCCGACTCCTTCATCGTGCTTAACACTTCTGCGACCATTTTTGAATTTTTCAATCCATTCGTATACACTCCGTTTTGGCAAAACACTGTCCCCGTACTGTACCGAAAGTCTTCGTTGAATTTCGGCCCCTGATACGCCTTCCAACTACAAAAAACCAGATCACTGAATAGCAGCCATGATTAACAGCTGGGCAGCGTTAACGAAACTAGCACGCGTCATCAACGCAAAACGACAGTGCTACTAACATAAAATAAATATAACTAAATTGCGAATAAATATTGACATACCCTCGTATTTTGATTGTAATTCATCGTCAATCGTTCATCAATATTTGTAAGGCTGTGAATAGTTAGGGGTGTCTTCTGCCCAAGACTACCCCCCCCCTCCATAGTCAGTTGTTAAATAACAAAAAAATCTGTTATATTAACCGTGTAAGGCCCACCTGGCCGTGTAAGGTCGATCTAGTAATGTATAAGAAAAAAAAAATAATAATCAGGGAAGGTATAAAAATTGATAATTTTTTTTATCCAAGAGTACCATATTGCTATTTACACCAATAAGTGCTCCCACAAATTTCTCATCTATTTAATAACTATGAAGTGTGCAGAGGATCGGACAACGAGACGCCTTGTCAGGGAGCAAGGAGGCATCGAATCTCTGGTGGCATTGGTTAAACAGGAGTCATGCAGATCAGACAAATCACTAGTTTCTGCGGCCACAGGGGCCATTTGGAAATGTGCCATGTCCTCTGAAAACGTTCAACGTTTAGATGAGCTTGAAGCTATCGCGGTCTTAGTCGATCTACTTCAGTACGAAGATGAAGAAGTAAGATTGCATATTTTAATTTTCAACTTCTCAAGTTCCTTACCCTTCTACATGTATGTGCTTTCCTTTAACAAACAGTTACACATACACAGTTGAATTTCAGAACAAGAGTTATTGAGTATCTAAAATTAAATTAAACCTCAAGGATATAATTAAGTATTAATATTGTATATTTCATAAAATTATCTATGATGAATTAATCGAAGGTAAACCTTAGAACTCTATAAAAAGAACAAAAAAATAAAAAATTAAATCATTGTATTTGTTGTATGGCTAGAAACTGGATAAACACATATTGTGAAAATTATTGAGTAAAACTATTTTTAAAATAATTATATCTGATTTAGAAATTTAATGATTGTAAATGAATTTACAATAGTTTTGTAAATTACTTATAAAGATTAATGTTTAATATTTCTTGGATTGTTAAATCTTTTTTTAAGGAAATTAATAGCGAATCTTCATTTAATTGTAGGTGTTGAAGAATGTTGCCGGAGCATTAGCTGAGTGTGCTAAGATAGATCATAACAGGTCTAATATCTTTCAAACTGGAGGAATCGAAGCCTTGGTGGGTTTGTTAAATATGACCAATAAGGACCTTCTCGAAAATGTGACCAAGGTTTTGGGAGAATGTGCAAATGAAATGGAGTGCATGAAAAGAATTGAAGAACTTGATGGAGTTAGATTGATTTGGTCCCTTTTGAAAAATAAATCTACCACAGTTCAAGCAAGTGCTGCATGGGCATTGGTTCCCTGCATAAATAATTCGGAGGTTTGAGTTGAATAACTGAGTCATTGGTTTAAAAATAAATTAAAATTCTATTTTAAACCAAATTTTATTTCTTCAGGATTCTGGAGAAATGGTGAGAAGTTTAGTTGGTGGTCTGGAATTGATAGTAAGCCTCTTACGATCGGAAAGTGAGGAAGTGCTCGCCAGCGTCTGTTCTGCTATTGCTCATATCGCTCAAGATACAGAAAATTTAGCTGTGATTACCGATCACGGCGTAGTTCCTCTTCTTTGCAATCTAGTTGAAACTGTAAGTTTGTAACACACTCTCATTATATATAGTAGCTTAAAATAAAGTTGAAAAAAATTTTGATTTTAAAACGTCATCCAACTCCCGTGGTAACATCCTATCCCGTGTTTCCACCTCCAATACCTATTCCATTCTCTCTACCAAAACTCCGACTTATTGGCCGATATCCCTCAAAAAGTGCACTGATATCCTTGATATATTTATCATCTCTCAGATTTCTCCCTCTCAAACCACTGTTGAATCCCTGGACGACCTATCATCAGATCATCAGACCTATCATAGTCCAGTTCTGTTTTTTTTTTATATTCATGCTTTGTACCAAAGCCCTCCACACCTTCATTGATAACAGGAAGAGTTGACTGGGACAAATTTAAATGTGAACTGGAAACTAAACTGGGCTTAAACATTCGACTGAAGACAAAACAAGACATTGATGAAGCTATTGAAAAACTCACATCATCAATAAGAACAACACATTGACAACACATCGGCTAATAGGCTAATTAATAACAATAAACAAAATAACCTGCCACGGCATCTTCGTATCTTATTAAGGGAAAAACGACAAGCAAGATCGACCAGATATCCAACTGACAAAAAGTATTACACCAAATTGACTAACAAACTAAAAGTAGAAATCAGAAAATACAAAATTCAAAATTTAATTAACTTTACTGAAAATCTTACAACTACTGACAAATCATTATGGAGGACCACTAAAAACTGCTGAATTTCAAAGATTTTAACCACCCACTTCTCACCGAATTCCAAACCTGGACCAGAACTGACGCAGAAAAATCACAAACATTCGGACAACACGTCTCTAAAACCTTTATTCCACATCCTGATATCCTTAACCCAATTCATCTTGAATGTATTGATGCATAACTAAATATTCCGCTCCAAATGACCCTCCCACCTAAAGCATTTCATCCTTCTGAAACATCTAGTATCATTCAAAGATTATCTACCCGCAAAGCTCCTGGATACGACCTAATAACATTCCACATTCTAAAACTTCTCCCTCGGAAAGCCATCCTATTCCTCACTTACATATATCCATATATTCCTCCGTTCCACACATTTTCCTGACCCCTGGAAATTATCTATAGTTAAAATGATCCCCAAACCCCAAACTCCTCCAGAATACCCATCATTCTATCGCCCAATCTCTCTATTATCGATCATGGGCAAAATCCTTGAAAAACTCATTTTGAAACGCCTATACCCCATCCTGGATTCCAATCATATAATCCCTGATCACCAGTTTGGATTTCGAACATCCCACTCTACTACCCAGCAATGTAATCGTGTAGTGGACGTAGTCTCGTCTTCTATGGAGCGCGGAATGTACTGCGCGGGAGTCTTTTTCTATGTAGAACAGGCTTTTGATCGAGTCTGGCACCCGGGACTGCTTTATAAACTCTGTAAATTCCTACCTCCTACATACTTTCTCATCATTCGTTCCTTTCTCATTGATAGATTTTTCCAAGCAAACCACAATGGTTCCTATTCATCCCTCTATTCTCAGTCCGCTGGTGTTCCTCAATCTATAGTTGGTGTTCCATCGTCTATACTGCACGTCGATTTCGACTATTACAGCTCTTACTAGACAAACGGTCTAAACTTCCAACATATTACAAAATACTGATCTACATGACTGTAATAAGGCCAATCTGGACATATGGAGTTGATCTTTGGGGCTTACAATTCAAAATCCTCAATGCTCCTTACTTTGTCACAAATAAAATCATACATAAAGACTTCAATGTTCCCTATGTAACCGATCTAGCCCGACCCAGATATCATTCTTTCCATTATAAACTCTCTAACCACTCAAACCCCCTAGTTTCTAATCTCGCATCCTCTTCCATTCCTGACAATCCTCCGAGGCGCCTGAAAAGAAGATGGCCACAAGACCAGCTAATGTAAAATGTCATTAGAGTGCTACCAATGGGTAGTTTCTCTACACGCCTGTAACACTCCAATTTAACTTAGATCAGATTTACTAAATGTATCATAATGTACAGTTGTAAATAGCAATAAATTTAATATTAAAAAATTTAAAAAGTGAAGAGATTCTTTCTTCTTAGCTCCACGTTTTCACCATTTCCTCCAGTAGGAAACGCCACGTGCCCCTATCATTTATAACTGTTTGCATCCAAAAAATTTGAATGTGGCTCCACGATTTTCGGGAAGTAGAGCAATCAACCCTAAAGTCAACAGATACATCCAGTAATAAAAATTATTAGAACGCGAATTGTTTGATCTTTTTATAAGTTTTAAAGGAATTGAATGTTATTCACTAGACCTTAGAAATTCTTTATAAATTATAAAGTATCTTTCTTTTATATCGAAAGAAATCTCAATTTTTTGGGGTATGTTTTACGATATTGTTCGCTTCAGGGAAATTTGCTAGATTACAAATTTATTTGTTGGACGAAATCGCACGTTTAATATTTAAAAATGGATATAATAAATTTTTAATGTATTGAGAAGCTTTTAGGACTAAGAAAAGAAACTTTAATTTCCCTAAACCCATGTAACAATCAACGAGTTTCCTTTGCTACTTTTCCTTGCATTCCAGGATCTGCCCTCTGTTTCTCTCGATCTTAATGTATAGTTCAAACCAAGCACTGAAGGAGAAAATAATTACTTCAAAATCTCCAAAATTGCTGTTGAAGTCTTCTAAAGTATGGAAATGGATAGGAAACTATCAGGTGAAATATGATTGATGTTCTTACTTGCCATAGAAAATCACAAATTGATGCTAATCTTGTAATAAATAAGAATTATGTACTCTTTATCTTTACATCAATAATACTAAAGCCGAATGGGGACCGGGGATTGGGAAATCCAAACTCAATTTATTTTACCGAGCTCCTCATACATTAATTAATAGCAAGAATATTTTTCGGAGGTTTTACAGAAATTTTAAAAAATAGAGGAAAATATTGGATTCTTCATATGGATAAGGAAACACTCAGTATAGGATTTCCTCAAGTGAGGGAAAGGAAGAACAGAATCACGTACAGCTCCTCCTCCACATATTTAAGAAACTAGACAGATTCAAGGAACAATACGTAACGGAAAGGAAGGAAGTCATAGTGGAAATAAAGCCAGAATCGTACCAGGCAACAGATGGCTGTTTGCTGTACGAAAAAAATTATAATTTTGGAAACTGAGAAGGAAATCATAGCTATTAATAGATAAAACGATCTTAAGACCAATACTAACATATCCAGGTGAAAGAATGTGTGAAGTTCCTGTGAAACGGGGAAAGCATGGTATACCAGCAGATCTTTGAACCAGTATGTAAAGATGGTGAACGGAAGACAATACAGTACGGAACTATGAGATCTAAACCATCTATACTAGATATGGTAGTGGATAGATCTATACAGGAAACCGCCGCTTGTGTCATATCAAGCCGCATAAGATGGCTTGGTGACGTAAAAAAAACATAGAAACCCGAAAAACGCACACCAGGAAGCAAAGGTATGGTTGTAATATTTTTATTTAGATAAATAGTTCGTCGCACCTTCATACAAAAACTTCATAGTTAGAATCTACATAACTATCATCATTCTTACAGTTTTTTACGGATACGAATCGTATTCCCCTTTCATTAAGGAATGAAAAAGCCTAAAGGTTTTTCAAAATTTAATATTGCTTAAAATATGCCGAGGAAAAATGAGTTTATTTAGAAGGTTGTCATTTGGTACCAATGGCTTTATAAATTCTTTTATTAAATAAAATAGTAATAGAATAAATAAATTTAAAGATTATTTCACAAACAAATAGTAATAAAAAAAATAGCCAGGGAATAAATAATACAGACCTTGTAAGATTGTTATCTCACTTGAATCATTCGGGATTCTGTCTTTCCTAGATGTCGAAAGTGTTAGTTTCCCATCAATAAACCAGGCATTGTTTACATAATGTGTCCTTTGATGTATAAATCCATTTTCTTCTTGTAAATAATAACCTCCGTATTAGGGATAAGCGATAGTTGTTGAAGAATATTCTAGAAGATATGTTGTAAATAGTATGTCATAGAAATTTTGATCTCACCTCTTGCAAGTAATGTGCAACATTTCATACGCTACGCTGCCGGTCGTATTTATTTACAACACTACAAAACGCCGAATTGCGTGAGCTTCTCCCGGTAAATATAACGGAGGTGATAGTACTGGGGCGAATTAAATGGGAGTGTAAAGTTGTAAGATTTAATAAAGTTCGAATCCCTACAAAGGTCATAACTGCTGTGACAAGTAAATGCTTCAGGGGTCAACCGAAACAAAGGTTGGTAAGTCACTAGGGCTCACCATGCGAGCTAGAATTAGGACAACGTATCGATATCGAACCTTTGGATTCGTTGAGCCTATCATTTTATTTATTGTACCTACATAATATACATGTTGCAGAACAAAGAAATCTTGCGAGAACATCTAGCATTAGCCATTGCAAATTGCTGCAAATGGAACAAAAACTGTTATGAGTTTGGTCGCCTTGGTGCCGTATCTCCTCTGGTGTCGTATTTGGGAAGTAAGCAAAAGAGTGTCCACAGATCTACTGCTCTCGCTCTACATAGAATATCTGAAGACCCATTCAACTGCGTTACACTACATCAAAGCGGAGTTGTACCGGTAATTATTTATTTACAATTTTAATTTTATGAAATATATTTAATTTGTTCTCAACAGTACAAATGTATTGCTAACAATTTATAAGGTTTATCTGAATTATATATTGAACCTACTTAAAGATTATTTACGCTCTAATTTCTACCATTCTTAAACGAGAAACAGATGAAAAGAATTTTGTCTCTACTTATTTTTTTTTTATTTATTATTATTGCTCACACCTGTGCGGAATAAGATTAAATAAGAATGCTTTTGGAAGGAATGCTAAATGGTTTTATAAGTGGCAGAAATCGGAAGCGGTTACAATTTCTTAAGACCCCAATACTAAGCATGATGAATTTTTTATTTTTTAATACTATTTGCCCTCAACGGACCTATATGGAATATTTTGGCTTTGTTATAATAATCCCTACAGAAATACTACTCTTCGATTTTGAAATGATCAGTTTTGATTAACTATGTGAAAAAAAAAAAGATTGAGTGAACCAAGAGTATTAAATGTTTCTTCAAATTCTTCTAGAATTATTAAAATATAATAATTCCACAATGATATTTTATTGAACATTTATCGATATTTAAATATATATCAAGAAAATAGGATGATAAGTAATTTTCGAAAAAATGTATCCTGCTTTATTCAATAAATTTCAAATTAAGAATTAATAAATGTAAAATTAAAGAAATACTGTGTTTATAAACACTTTAGTATTATAATTTTCTAATTCAATTCGATTTTAGTATCTATTAGTGATGATTGCATCGTCAGATGAGATACTGCAGGAAGCATCAGCAGGCTGTTTATGGAATATTCGAAAACTAGCATTAGCAATTGAAACTTTAAAATAAAAATGCAATAATAAACCTGAAAGGAGTTAAGAACAAGTGTGCACAGTGAGTACTTGATTAAGGTTTTGTTTCAATGAGTAATGTTTTCATTAATTCAATTATCTTCTGATTATTTTTATACTTAATCTTGTTTGTAGAAAAAACATATCTTCTGTAAACACGTGTTCTGAAACAAAAATATTAAATAATAATAAATGTACAAAAATAATATTTGTAACATACACAACACTAAAAACATATTCAGAATCTTACATATTAGGTCAATATTTGGGTAAATAATTTCTACAAGATTTGTAGGTAAGAATGACAACTTCTAATTGTTACGACTTAAATCAACGATATTTGTTTCCAATCAGCTATGGTCGACCATATTCTCCACCCTCTGAAGGGACAGAATTCTTTGTGCAAACTTCCCAATGTTTACATGCCTGTTACCTTTGTTTTCACAACTTTTACGAATCATGCAGGGATTATTAATTATAAAGTAAAGTCTTTGTTACATATTTTATATTTACAATCATATATAAATTAGTAAGAATGATATTATGAGAGAGCATGGTAGACCTGTTTCCTTATACTTTAATTGTTATATTATGAATTGAGAAGTACCAGTTGGGATCTTTGATATTTATACTGACTCTAAGTTATTAATTCTATGATTGCCATCCAAATTACAACAGAAAAGTCTTACTTGTTTTAATGCACTTGTCAAGCTTGGCGGTAGTAGCTGAGCGGTCTTGAACATCGCGTCATGCCGCCCCTTGCCGCGTCCACTGCTGGATTCCTTCGATGAGTGACTTCTTCCATCCAACTGGTCAGCCACTCTCTCTTCCACACTCTCTTCTTCCAGTTCTGTTCCCCGACCGTTTTCCAGTCCCCATCTCTCCCAGACTGTGTCCAACTGTCAAACTGTCTTCAACTCAGTTCCTCCTGCCCTTTTTGCTTATCTTCTCCCCTCTCCTTCTGACTCCTCCTTCTTTTGATTTATGTTTTTTGATTGATTTTTCAATGTTCAGAGGGGATGAGAAGGTCCAATGACCTTCCGCGAAAGTAGGTCTTTTTCCTACCTTTCATGTTTAAATTAAGGCGGCTTTCTTCTTTGACTGTATTTTCCCCGAGGTTTTTAAAGTGCTCACGTGTGAGATAAGGGCTGTTTATTTGTTTATCTCTGCTTAAATGGTCAACCGTCCCCAGGGGGTGCATACCCTCTGTTATCTATATATCTCTGTACATTAATTTAGATGTTTTGCCGATCGGTTTTCTGCCTAGATCCAGCGGTTCCTTTGCAATGCCGACAAAAGAAATTACTTAACGCTAAAAATGTCAGCTGGTGCCTCCCATTACATATCAGTTGATTGTACTTAAAAGTCATCACTCAACGACAACTCACTCGGGACGTCGTATACGTTTTCCTCTTCGGTACATGAACGTCGTCACTAGGAAAGGATTCAGTAGAGAGTCGGTGAGTGATCCAACACTAGTTAGTGGAAGTTGCAGAGAATCTCCTTTTACTTTTTAACTCTAGCCACTACTTGCTCCTGGCGTAGGTTCTTAAGTATATTTTTTTTTCAAATTTAGTTTATGTTTGAAAGTTATTCTATTTCAGTTCATATGTGTACTTCTGATATTATTCCTATATTCCATACGTAAATTATATTTAGAAATAATTTAAGTTTTAAACATTTTCTTTAATAATTGTTTAGTGTTACACTGTTGCCATGAAACAGTAATCTAAAAATAATAAAAAAGCTTTTCATTATTCGCATTCTAATAATATACGTTGATCTGTTAACATCGTTAGAAAAATGTCTTTCAATAAGAGCAGTGGGAGGAAGGAAAGAGATTCACTGAGTCCTAATAGAAAAGATAGGGAGAGCAAGGAAGGAGATTCTCCCCGTTCCAGTAGAAGCAGAAGCAGTAAAGGAAAAGAATCACAGGGCCCCAACAGAGAAACTATTAGAGACTCACAGGATCCCAATAGAAGTAGTACCCGAGATTCCAAGTTTTACAATAGAAGGCCCGATAGCCTTATTCAGAGGGTATTAGGCAGTCAGATGGACTCTGTTGAAAATTTGTTGCCCTTCGATCAATACCGTTCCTGGGCAAATTTAATATTAAAAGATATACCCCGTACAAAAGGTAAATTATCTCTTGTAGGTAAATTGTAAATTTTTACTTTACATGTAAATTTTGATTCATCAGATCATTAAAAAATCATACACCATGTATGATTATTTAATGTTACTATTAGATTTTTGTAAGTGGCTTTTATTTTTACAGAATGTGAATATAAATATTTACCATTATCACTTATTGTCCTTCAGTTATATATAATAATCTAAAAATGGAAATGTTTGATTCAGGTGCTATTCAATTCTTTCAATAAGAATTCATAAAATGTCTCATTAACTTTTTTATGATTAAATTTTTCGAATCGAGCTCTTTATATCATTCATATAAAGTTATAGTTCATATTTATGATGATCCGAGAGACAAAGAAACCCAAACAGTCTAGTGGGCAATATGCCGCGGAACTCCTGGCTCGCTTTAACAGAATTCAAGATAAACTGAGCGAAATGATGGAAACAATTCAGGTACAGGGCCGGATGAAATTCTTATCCCTGTTGCTAAAGATACAATTGGCAAAGGAGCTAGGAAAGAAGGAAGGATTTCCGAGAGAGCGCTCGTTTGTGGA
>NW_027115703.1:18880-21551 GCF_000696795.3 Halyomorpha halys | reverse complement strand
AGGTTGCTGGGAACATTAAATTATTACCGGAGATTTGTTCCAGAAATGGCTGAGTACCTCGTCCCACTCAACAACCTTCTGAAGAAAGGCAGAAAGGTAATCATCACTCCGCTGGTGGAAGACAATATAAGGCGGTGCACAAAAGCTGCAGCAGGAGACGGTTCTTGATTTCACAGACTTCACTCGGCAATTCACTATCACTACAGATGCGAGTGAGTATGCATTGGGAGCGGTGTTGTCTCAGGATGGTAAAGGGGGAGATCGCCCAGTAGCATATGCCAGTAGGCCCTAACAGAAACGGAGACCAGATACAGCGCACTGGAACGAGAGCTCTTGGGAATAGTGTGGGCTGTTGACCACTTTAGGCCCTATGTATTTGGCAGAAGATTTAGGACACACACTGACCATAGGTCTCTTCAATGGGTGAGGAAGTTGAAGGAATATTCGGATAGAATTACGCGTTGGAAGGAGCTACTGGCACAATATAACATAGAAATAATCTACAAGCCAGGAAAAGAAAATGTCGTAGCTGATTGGTTGTCTCGAGCAATTATTGTAAATGCAGTAGAAGAGGAGGCCGGGGAACCGTCTAGACAATTCCTGCGGGAGTGGGCACCAGGAGAGGAAGAAGAACAGAATGTGGCGGAGGAAGATGATAGGGAGGAATCTTCGTCAAACGAGAGCTCGGATGAAGGAAGACCAACAGATATGGAGGAACTAGAGGACATAATCAACGACAAGGAGCGGCAGATTGTATGGAAGACGAGATCCACTGGATTGCTCAAAGTTGAGTGCAGCAATTATGGGAGGAGCAATATCACGACGATTTGGTCACAGCAAGGCGTGAAGAATGAACAGATCTATAGAACCTTGAATAATGCCTCTAAGCCTGGAAAAAAGTGTCACGTGTACGTGGGAAATTGCGAAGTTTGTCAATGCACAAAGTATGACAGACATCTACCAAAAGCTAGGCAAGAAGAGACACCTACCGCAGATGCACTACTTAATTATTTACAGGTTGACACTTTCACGTGGAGATGATTTAAATGGATAACCATAATTGATCTCTTCAGTAAGATGGCAATGGCGCACCAGGTTCAGGAAAAGTCGTCGGAAGCAGTGCTGGCAGATCTCCGTATGTGGTTTCAGTTTTACGGAGTTCCGGAGCGCATCTCTTCCGATTCAGGCAGAGAATTCGACAATGCCATGATACGAAATGAAATGAAGGACCTTGACGTAATATGGCATCTCAACACACCAGGGCACCCTAAGAGTAGAGGAGGCATAGAGCGGCTTCATGGACATTGAGTGACCATCTTCGACTGTATCAGGTTGACCAGGGACTGGAACCAGACGTGGCAATGCCTAAGGCGATTGTGGCATACAATCATTCTGTACATACAGTTACAGGATTTTCACCATTTGAGGTACTCTTTGGGCTTCGAGGACATCAGCGGGACTATAAGTGCACGGCACAAACGGAGAAGAAATACACAACAACCATGTTGCTCGAAGAAAGTTATGGGAAAAGGCCCGGGGAAGAATGGAAAAGGAAAAAGCCAGGAGGGTAACTCGGGAGAATTTAAAGGTCACAGATAGGATGGGAGCAATCAAAATCGGGACGATCGTATATACGAAGTTGGGATCTAACAGGGGTAAAGAGATACAGCGATACGAGGGTCCATTCAATGTGATTATTTTAAGGGAACATAATATTGTTACAATAGAAAGTATCAGAGAACCCAAAAAGAGGAGAAATATCCATATTGAAGAATTAAAACTTCCGGCAATGACAATATAAAAACTGAACTGTTCTCTTACTAGATTGTATTGCAGAAAACTTATTTACTTATTCTGTTTTTTGTTTTGTTTTAAGATTGTTCTTGATTTTTTGTAAATATTGTCTCTTTCATGCTATGATTTTGATATATATATATATAAATATAAAGTTATGGTTGGACAAGGCCTGTATACTACTCTAATCCTAACTCCCCATGTAAATAAACCCCAATAATGTCTATAAGGAGCATCACAGTGATAATAAAGCAGTAACTTTCTATTAAGCGTGCTTTGTAATTCTGTTCCATTTTTTCCCTTTTTTTAAGTCTTTCAGTACTTTAAGTGCTCGTAAGTTATATATACAGATATATATTTATATTTTTAAGTATTAGTATATATTTTAAAACTCACACTGTAATTCAGATATAAGCCACTCACTATTTTGCATTGTCTGTCATATTGTTCAATTAGTAGATTCAATTCATTTTTTTTTCAGTTTTTTAGACACTACTTGCATATCTTATATTATACATATATTCTTACCTACATAATATTACATTTCATCTTTCACTGTTTTCAATCTACTACCATCTAATTCCACGATTATCAATCAATTTAATTTTTTTTACAATTCAATTATCAGTTATCAATTTCTTATCATTTATGATTAAATTCAATATTTTGTATAATTCTAAATTTGTTTGTATACTATTCCTTTTCATTTATGATTTAATTCAATATTTTGTATAATTCTAAATTTGTTTGTATACTATTCCTTTTCAATTTTATGTTTCTCTAAATGTTGTTGTTATCTCTTTTGTTCTATAGCCCTGATGAAGACCTGAAACTCAGGTCGAAACGTCGGCATAAAATAAATAAATATGGTTTTGTT
>NW_027115703.1:12083-14965 GCF_000696795.3 Halyomorpha halys | reverse complement strand
TGAAACTCAGGTCGAAACGTCGGCATAAAATAAATAAATATGGTTTTGTTTATTTATGTTGTTCTTTGCTGACCGCACCCCCCGACAAACTTCTTTAATCATTAATCTGCGGTCAACTATCTACACCTAATTATGAAAAGAAAGGAACAAATTTACAAAATTAATAGATATATATAAAATAAAAAACTGGATGACAACTCCGATTGGCCAGAGACGATACGGGACGGTCTTGAAGAAAAGATGATCCGATTGGTCAGAATATAATTCCAAATTCAAATCAGACAAAAGATGGTGGGGCCATGTCTGTACTGGCTCTTTAATGTATTCAGTATTTAAATTTTAGTTAATTTAATTTCGTCAATGGTATTTATAAACGCAATGGACTGTATTATATTAATTACAAACAAAATGAAATGTTTCGACACCACATAATTCACGGAGACAGTGTCAGTGTGACAGAGTCTGGTCACAAAATCAGACCAATTACTAATGGCAACTAGCCGGCTGATTTTAAGTCGTAGATTGTAGTCCCGTTGCTAAGCCAACCAAATAATCTCCACTGAGCGTCATTTCTGCATTTAAATATTACGATAAATACATTTGATTCTTTTACAGTAAAACTAAACGTCTAAATAAAATAATAAATATTAAAATTATTAAAAAATTAATTAAACACTATGACTATTTACAGATTGTTGAATTAGGATGAGCAGTAGATTGTAGTAATGTTTCACATACCACTGATACAATCTTCATTGTGCAAATGTTGTAAGCGAGGCCAAGTATATTTATTTATTTATCTTTATATATTGGTACAGAAATTCTAAAAGGAAACGGTATTGAGAAAGAAAGATCTTTTGAATATTTTCTGTGTCCGTTTTTATTCATATAATTAGTAAACTATTACTTAATCAACGGTGGGTTTCTTGTGAAACCCTCCTTTTTAGGCAGCACAGGTTTGATGAAATGATGGTGGACAATGAGTGATTGTTTTAAATAGTTCAATTTATGTTTTATTGATTTCAGTGTTAATTATCAGTTTATAAAAGTGTTATTAATTACTTCTACTGTGCATAAGAGTTATAAATATTTTAAAAATTCGAAACTTACAGTTGTTCTGTTCGTACTTTGGCACTGTTGGACTTGATGCGCTCGATTTTGTTGCTTTCTAAGTCTCTGGAACATAAAAAAAAATATTGATATATAATCATTATTGGAAGTATAGTTCCAATTGCTCATAAAGTAAAAAAATGAAGATTAAATTTAAATGTTCCATAATAAACTCCCTAACCACCCAAACCCACTAGTTTCTAACCTTGCTTCCTCTTCCATTCCTGGCAATCCTCCAAGGCGCCTGAAAAGAAGATGGCCTCCTGACCTTATATTGTAAACTGTTTTTAGAGTTCTACTACTGGGTAGTTTCTCTACATCCTGTATCATATCATTATGTCATTATGATCAAATTTAATTGTTGTATTTTTTATACAGTTGTAAATATCAATAAATAAATTTAAATGAACTTGTAAATAACCATGAATAAATTTGGTGTTTTTCAAACGATTTTAATTATATGAATAATATTTAAATCTATTTCTATCTTGAAGAAAAAAACGATAATATGAGGTTTATAAAAAAATTTAAACTAGAAGGAAAAAATCAGTAATAGCAGAGATATGCTTTTATAATTTATTTTGATAAAAATATTGATTTACTTTAAAATATTTAAAAAAGTAAGCCATCATTTTTAAAGCGGAGAATCCGTTGCTATTTATTAATGGTAGAGTCATATCCATCTATAAAGTTTTATGCTTTATGCCCCTTTAGCATAAACCTTGAACTTGAAGAAAAAAAGCAGTGATAGCAGAGATATTCTTTTATAATTTATTTTAATAAATAATATTGATTTACTAAAAAAGTAAGCCATCATTTTTAAAGCGGATAATCCGTTGCTATTTATTATGCTAGAGTCATATCCATCTATAACGTTTATGCTTTATACCCCTTTAGCATAAACCTTTATAGATGGATATGACTCTGCCATAATAAATTGCAAGGGAAACCCCGCTTTTAAAGTGATGGCTTTAGAAAATAGAGAATTGAATATAATGGTTTTTGACCCTGGTCGTTTCTACATAATTACTAACAACTACGTGTAGCAAAGTGAAGGATCAAGGAATGTTTTGAGGGGCTGTGCTATGTATCTACTTTCGGGATGCCATGATAATTGCAGAAGGTAATCTATCTCACCTCCAATTTGATCAAAGCTTCCCGCAGTACTAGTCCTAGATCTGCCTCTATCTCACCCCCAATTTGATCAAAGCTTCCCCCAGTACTAGTCCTAGATCTGCCTCTATCTCACCCCAAATTTGATCAAAGCTTGCCACAGTACTAGACCTAGACCCGCCTCTATCTCATCTCCAATATGATCATATCTTGCTAGAATTCTAGTCCTAGATCTGCCTATTTCTCATCTCCAATATGATCGAAGCTTCCCACAGTACTAGTCCTAGATCTGCCTCTATCTCACCTCCAATATGATCAAAGCTTGCCACAGTACAAGTCCTAGATCTGCCTCTATCTCATCTCTAATATGATCAAAGCTTGCCACACTCCTAGTCCTAGACCTGCCTTTATCTCACCTCCAATTTTATCAAATCTAGCCACAGTACTAGTCCTAGACCCGCCTCTATCTCATCTCCAATATGATCAATGCTTGCCACAGTACTAGTCCTAGATCTGCCTCTATCTCACCTCCAATATGATCAAAGCTTGCCACAGTACTAGTCTTAGACCCGCCTTTATGTTGGCAGCAATATGATCAAATCTTGCTACAGTTGTAGTCCTAGATCTTCCCCTATTTAGGCCCCTATATAATCAAAGCT
>NW_027115703.1:10792-11928 GCF_000696795.3 Halyomorpha halys | reverse complement strand
GCTTGCCACAGTACTAGTCCTAGACCCGCCTTTATCGTGGCTGCAATATGATCAAATCTTGCTACAGTTCTAGTCCTAGATCTGCCTATTTCTAATCTCCAATATGATCGAAGCTTGCCACAGTACAAGTCCTAGATCTGCCTCTATCTCAACTCCAATATGATCAAAGCTTACAAAAGTACTAGTACTAGACCTGCCTCTATCACACCTTGAATTTGATCAAAGCTTGCCACAGTACTAGTCCTAGATCTGCCTCCCTCTCACCTCCAATATGATCAAATCTTGCTACAGAACTGGTCCTAGACCCTCCTCTATCTCACCTCCTATATGATCAAATCTTGCTACAGTACTAGTCCTAGACCTGCATTTATCTCACCTCCAGTATGATCAAAGCTTGCCACAGTACTAGTCATAGATCTGCCTCTATCTCACCTCCTATATGATCAAATCTTGCTACAGTACTAGTCCTAGACCTGCCTCAATCTCACCTCCAATTTGATCAATAATTGCCACAGTACTAGTCCTAGACCTGCCTCTATCTCACCTCCAATTTGACCAAAGCTTGCCACAGTACTAGTCCTAGACCCGCTTTTATATTGGCAGCAATATGATCAAATCTTGCTACTGTTGTGGTCCTAGATCTTCCCCTATTTAGGCCCCAATATAATCAAAGCTCTCCCCCGTACTGGTCCTAGTTCTGGATCCATCTTCGCTCCAATATGATCAAAGCTTGCCACAGTACTAGTCCTAGACCTGCCACTGTCTTACCTCTAATTTTATCAAAGCTTGCCACAGTGCTAGTCCTATATCTGCCTCTATCTCATCTCCAATATGATCAAATCTTGCAACAGTACTAGTACTAGACCTGCCTCTATCTCACCTCCAGTATGATCAAAGCTTGCCACAGTACTATTCCTACACCTGCCTCTATCTCACCCCCAATTTCATCAAAGCTTGCCACAGTACTAGTCCTAGACCCGCCTTTATCTTGGCTGCTATATTATCAAATCTTCCCACAGTTCTAGTCCTAGATCTGCCTATTTCTCATCTCCAATATGATCAAATCTTGCTACAGTACTAGTCCTAGACCTGCCTCTATCTCACCCCCAATTTGATCAAAGCTTGCCACAGTACTA
>NW_027115703.1:8984-9692 GCF_000696795.3 Halyomorpha halys | reverse complement strand
AAATCTTGCTACAGTACTGGTCCTAGACCCTCCTCCCTCTCACCTCCAATATGATCAAATCTTGCTACAGTACTAGTCCTAGACCTGCCTTTATCTCACCTCCAGTATGATCAAAGCTTGCCACAGTACTAGTCATAGATCTGCCTCTATCTCACCTCCTATATGATCAAATCTTGGTACAGTACTAGTCCTAGACCTGCCTCAATCTCACCTCCAATTTGATCAAAGATTGCGACAGTACTAGTCCTAGACCTGCCTCTATCTCACCTCCAATTTGACCAAAGCTTGCCACAGTACTAGTCCTAGACCCGCCTTTATCTTGGCTGCAATAAGATCAAATCTTGCTACAGTTCTAGTCCTAGATCTGCCTACTTCTCATCTCCAATATGATCGAAGCTTGCCACAGTACTAGTCCTAGACCTGCCTCTATCTCACCTCCAGTATGATCAAAGCTTGCCACAGTACTAGTCCTAGATCTGCCTCTATCTCACCTCCTATATGATCAAATCCTGCTACAGTACTAGTCCTAGACCTGCCTTTATCTCAACTCCAGTATGATCAAAGCTTGCCACAGTACTAGTAATAGATCTGCCTCTATCTCACCTCCTATATGATCAAATCTTGCTACAGTACTAGTCCTATACCTGCCTCAATCTCACCTCCAATATGATCAAAGCTTGCCACAGTACTAGTCCTAGACCTGCCTCT
>NW_027115703.1:8362-8904 GCF_000696795.3 Halyomorpha halys | reverse complement strand
ATCAAAGCTTGCCACAGTACTAGTCCTAGACCTGCCTCTATCTCACCTCCAATTTGATCAAAGCTTGCCACAGTACTAGTCCTAGACCCGCCTCTATCTTGGCTGCTATAGGATCAAATCTTGCTACAGTTCTAGTCCTAGACCTTTCTCCATCTCACCTCCAATATGATCAAATCTTGCTACAGTACTAGTCCTAGACCCTCCTCTATCTCACCTCCTATATGATCAAATCTTGCTACAGTACTATTCCTAGACCTGCCTCTATCTCATCTCCGATATGATCAAAGCTTGCCAAAGTAGTAGTCCTCGATCTGCCTCTATCTCATCTCCGATATGATCAAAGCTTGCCAAAGTAATAGTCCTAGACCCTCCTCTATCTCACCTCCTATATGACCAAATCTTGCCACACTAATAATCTTAGACCTGCCTCTATCTTATCTCTTATTTTATCAAAGCTTGCCACAGTACTAGTCATAGATCTGCCGCTATCTCACCTCCAATATGATCAAAGCTTGCCACAGTACCAGTCCTAGATTTACCTC
>NW_027115703.1:7365-7692 GCF_000696795.3 Halyomorpha halys | reverse complement strand
GCTGCTATATGATCAAATCTTGCTACAGTTCTAGTCCTAGACCTGCCTCTATCGCATCTCCGATATGAACAAAGCTTGCTACAGTACTATTCCTAGACCTGCCTCTATCTCATCTCCGATATGAACAAAGCTTGCCGATGTAGTAGTCCTCGACCTGCCTCTATCTCACCTCGAATTTGATCAAATCTTGCTACAGTTGTAGTCCTATATCTTCCCCTATTTAGGCCCCAATATAATCAAATCTTGCAACAGTACTAGTCCTAGAGCTGCCTCTATCTCATCTCTTATTATATCAAAGCTTGCCACAGTACTAGTCATAGATCTGCC
>NW_027115703.1:0-310 GCF_000696795.3 Halyomorpha halys | reverse complement strand
TTGCCACAGTACTAGTCCTAGACCCGCCTTTATGTTGGCAGCAATATGATCAAATCTTGCTACAGTTGTAGTCCTAGATCTTCCCCTATTTAGGCTCCTATATAATCAAAGCTACCCCCCGTACTGGTCCTAGTCCTGGATCTATCTTCCCTCCAATATAATCAAAGCTTGCCACAGTACTAGTCCTAGACCTGCCTCTATTTCTCCTCCAGTTAGATCAAAGCTTACCACAGTACTAGTCCTAAACCTGCCTCTATCTCACCCCCAATTTGATCAAAGCTTGCCACAGTACTAGTCCTAGACCCGCCTT
>NW_027115702.1:31097-31555 GCF_000696795.3 Halyomorpha halys | reverse complement strand
AATAATCTGCAGACTGAATCTATGAAGAAGTACCTCAAAACTTTATTTAGTCAAATAAACACTTGAGTCAATAGTTATTTCGTGTGATCAATACGCTATTTCTTTTATTTTTTTTTAAGTATCATTAAATTAAAATCTGTACCCCTACAACCCATGAAGGGTCAAGGTTTTAGTACTTTGTAAGGGAGTACTGTTACTATACCAACGGTTATGCAAGGAGGTGATTTGGTCAGAATCACGCTTGACTGCCAAATTTTTACCCAATTTAGGAGGTTAGGTGGACCCCAGGAGGACTTCAGAAACCACAGGAGTTGACTCATGGCTACAGTGTAATAGAAAACAATTTTCTGCCCAGAAAAAATCTTTCGTAAAATCCTCAAGGCTCCTTATTTTGTTACTAATAAAACCATCCATAAAGACCTAAATGTTCCTTATGTAACCGATCTAGCCCGAACCCG
>NW_027115702.1:28300-29772 GCF_000696795.3 Halyomorpha halys | reverse complement strand
TCTGGTTTTAGTTTGGAATTTCTGTTTAGGATAGGATATAGAATTGCTAACCTTGCATAAGTATGAGTTCATATCTTGTTCTTGACATAATCCTATAAAATAATAAGGTAATTACGTATTATCCCGTCCAAACCTGTAGTAGGTTATATCTTGCTTTTAAAAAACATTAAAAAGAAATTAATTTTTCATTCGGATCTCTATATCGTTAAAACTGCCTAGAAAACATCAGGGAACATCATTTAAAGTAGATTAAATTTGCTAAAATATGAGCCCTAAGAGAGCTTTTTACGTTCAATAGTTCTCGAGATATAGCTTTTTAAAAAGCAACATTTCACGAGAAACCTATATCTCAGAAACCATTTGACGTATAGTTGTCTATAAACACTCAAATTAAAGCTGGTTTAAGATACTATAATGTAGTTTCTGACGTTTATCTTCGTAGTGGTAGTATTTTTCATAATATTCAACAAAATTAATTAACAAATGTTGATTTCGGACAAAAAAGACAAAAAGTTTGATTTATGAAAAATATAAAACTTTTCAATTAAAAGTTTCAAAGGTATAGAGCTCCGAATGAAAAATTAATTATTTTGAACGTTTTCAACAGCCGCCATTTTTTATTCCTCCTACCTATACTTGGCAGACTCTTCAATTTTGCCTAGTAATTATACATAGTTTTCATTAAAGTAATAAAAAAGTGGGTAGAAATAACTGCCTTTATTCTCCTATTAGGCTCTTGTACTATTATAATAATAATATGGCGATTTATGATACACAGGCTGTTGTAGCTTTGAGTAGACAACTAAGCAATTTTATTATAGGATATAAACGAGAGCAATAACTATCTATTATATAAAAAAGTTTTTTGAGATCACCATGTAATATTTTATTTTATGCTCTCAGCTAATTGAAAACTTAGTAGTACAGTCGTTAAGTGAACACTTGTTTAGTTCGTAAAATATGAGTTGGTCAGTCGTTAGACAGATAAGGGGTACCTCTAGTTTTTAATATATTTTTTTTAACTAAAGAATTAAAACGAAATAGTAATATTTATTAATCTATAGATCTTTAGGAGTTTCGATCATTCGACAAAGCAGTGGTATTATCCATGTTCTCGTGTAAGTTTAGTTGTGTATGGACATTTGGAATTGAGTTTGGGGTTCAATAAATCTAACTTTCCAATTATGGATGCGACATCGATAAAAAAAAACATCGGTGTTTTAAAACATAGATGTTCAGTACTACAGTATCGATGTTAAAAAAACACCGACAAAAAACATCGATGTTTTTTTTAACCATGCTGTAACATAAAGACTGTTCTTAAGACTACGTATGCTCCGGCCAGTCAGAAGTGTTTTTTCAATCAACCAATAGGACATGGACTCCAAAAAACATCAATGTTTTAAAATATCGTTGCTTACAATACATTACCCAAAATACATCGATGTTTTTGAACAAATATTTCAGAAACA
>NW_027115702.1:26707-27240 GCF_000696795.3 Halyomorpha halys | reverse complement strand
GTAGTTAAAAAAAGTCGTTTTCGACCCGAGTATTTAAAAAAAATTAACGTTTAAGCAAGTTACATGTTTCACTATTCATAATCTTTAGTTTAACATGTCAAATCTTGTGAAATGGAGAAATATTACCTTCTTTTACCAAGTTAAAACGATATAACATATAACATGGTTGAGAGTCTGTTACTAGGTCTGTTAAATGAAGAATGACGTCACGCAACAGACCAGGTGAGCTCGTCACCGCTTCGTTTTTTGTCGTGTTAAGTTACTTGCTCGTAGTTTGTGTTAGTAAAGTAATAGATGACAATAATAATAATGTAATGAAAGTTGTCAATTAGCTCATCTTGATTCTCTTCCTCATAAGTCAGAATATCAACAAGACACTCACTAGTCGATTTTTCACATAACTTATACTTTTTACTCAATTTAGGCATATTATAATAAATTACGTCAATCAAAACTTAGAAGTAAACAATAACTCGAAGTTTTTTTAGGGCCGCCCATAGCTCAGTGGTTAAGACACAGTCTTACCAATTAGA
>NW_027115702.1:25505-26387 GCF_000696795.3 Halyomorpha halys | reverse complement strand
ACTTACAAGTTGACTTTTTTCATTGAGTGGTGGTCCCACAAAATGAAGAACTTTGACCCCCAACCATGGTTAGGCAATATAGGACTCCAATGGGGAGTCTTGGCCGGAAAAAAAAAAATAAATAAATAAACTTACTAAAAAAACTCGAAGTGTTGTAAGGAAAGGTTATAAAACAAGATGCTGAAAAAATCCGCTAGGATCTCTTATGTATTTAACTACTTATAATAGGGCTAATGACAATTCTGTATTTATTACATTGGTATTATTACAACATGGTAAAAAATTTTTACATATTACACAATATCATGAATAACATTATTATAGACACAATGCTCTAATACAGTCAATATATTGTCTATATTGATCGTGTAGGAGGCCCCCAAGTAAGAACGTGATGCGTTTGATTCTCACGATGGCCACTGAAGGCGCAGCAATTTTAGGAAGGAACTAGCCTCTTCGCCAGTTTGTTTGTTGTGCTAGGTAGGTTTCTTCCTCATAATTTAGGTTTTAATTGTCTCAGTATTGTTTTGGACGTTTTTAAAAATAATAAAGCAATGGATGACAATAATAATAATAATAATTTAATGACAGTTGTCAATTAGCTCATCTAAATTCTGTTCATCCACTAATCCAACTTTGAATTTCTGAAATAAATAAACGAAATTTTCATATGAAATGACCTAATTATCATGTTTTACAATTTAGATTCCATATTTAATTATTGTTAATTTATTCAGTTTTAAATTTTATTTAATCCCACCATCACCTTTACTCTCCGTCCTAAACTTCTGCCCTCCTGTCCTATAGTATCCTTTCTAAATACACCACTAATGCCTGTTGAACAGATTCGATACTTAGGACTCCATCTTGACAAGAGACTTA
>NW_027115702.1:23016-23395 GCF_000696795.3 Halyomorpha halys | reverse complement strand
AAATTATATGGTTTCAAAGTTGTATTAAGTAGATTGTCCCTGAAGATGGCCGAATTGGCCGAAACGTCGGACTTGTAAGAGAAATAAAAGGTTTTGTGACTATAATGGATAAAATTTGAATTATTTATTAAAAAGTTACCAGTCTCAAGAAAAAATTAAGATTATAAATTAAAAATTTTATTATAAATTCGTGCAGACGTTTCGACCTAATATCAGGTCTTCATCAGGGCTATAAAACACAACGAGATAACGACTATCATTCAGAGAAATATAAAAAAAAAATAATAGACTAATGAAATTGAAAATAAAGAATAGTTGATTAATAACTATGGAATTAGACAGTAGCAGATTGATAACAATGAAAGATGAAATATAATAT
>NW_027115702.1:22577-22937 GCF_000696795.3 Halyomorpha halys | reverse complement strand
GTCCGCTGAAGGCGGTGTCAACAATGATGGCATATGTTTGCCTGGATACTCACTAGGAATAGGGAGGGGCTATTCCTGTTGGTGGTGTTGAAGTGCTGCAGAGCCAGAAGTCTCTCCCAAGGCGAGGACGTCGACCAAGGGGACAATCCTTTGCCACCGCCCAGGTCTTGGTGGAGGGGCGATCTCACGGAATAGAGGGTTGGCACAGGCTTTCAGCCCATCAAAGAATGAGTTGGAGCTCCTCACATATTACTCTGTTCCTGGTCCGCTGGAGTGAAGTTCCTCTGACTATTCGCCTCAGGAGGGAGTTCTGGAAACTCTGCAGTTTGGAGAGCGTAGTCTTGTAGAGGTGTCGCATGA
>NW_027115702.1:17989-18787 GCF_000696795.3 Halyomorpha halys | reverse complement strand
CCAACAATCTTAGTCCGTCGCTTCATCTCGGCAACTAAGATTGTAACCTAATTCCTAACGGTTACACTGGTCCGTCCGCTTCATCTCGGCAACTAGTAAGCTGGCTCCTATCTTGACAGTTCTGGTCCGTCGGCTTCATCTCCGCAACTAGAACTGCTACTCTGCCGCAGACTCTCTCACCTAGACCTCCTTTACCTAGTCAGTGTCCAGGGCTCATCCCCTGGCACGGCCTTCCTTTCTTAACCATAATTGAATACGCCTTGTCGTGGGCCTTCTGTAAAGAAACATCAGGCTGGAGAAATCGCCTAAGACAAGATACATCCCCGACAAGTCTTTCCCTGGCGTGGGTGGAGAAGGTGAGGTGCCTGTCGAGAGTCACGCCGAGGTAGAGGATGTTGTTGGAGATGCTCCGATTGTTTAAATTTTTTTTTTATTTTTAAACACTACTTACATATGTACTTATTTTGAGACATATTAAGTGAGAGAAGAGAGAAAAGCTATTCAAAAACAACAAAGACTTCATTGGGTTGTTAGCCACACAGCATACTTATTCTAATTTAATTTTATATTAGACAAATGTTTTAAATCTTACAACATATAGGCATAACAAGTAAACAATAGTATATGACTTTTTTTTCTGTTTCATCGCTTTGGTTCTTTTTTTTTTATTCTTTTTCATTATTTTTTCTTCTTTCTATACTTGTTATAATTCTTTACTATATAATATAATACATTATATGAAGATGGGTTTTTATTTAGTTTTTTAATCAAATAAAATAAGAAAACTAAATACAATTT
>NW_027115702.1:14377-17029 GCF_000696795.3 Halyomorpha halys | reverse complement strand
AAAATTAAGTCTTTAAAAATGTTTAATAAACAAAATTCTAAATTACTTCATTGAATACTTCGCATTCATTTTTTCATCAAAAGCTGTTTTAAAATTACTACAAACATTTTTTTTGTCAAGAAATGTTTAACGTAGATAGAGGGTGTAGCAGATATAAACCAGGAAATTCAACCCGAATTTGCTCCTAAATCGTGACAAAAAAAAGGCCACATTAACCTTCGTCGAATTTTTAACGGTTTCGTGGGAAATTAAACTTGTACACTTTTACATATTTAAATCCTTACATCTCTTCTGTAAATGAATCGAAATCTTATGATATCACTTAATAGGTACTTAAAAATGGTTTTAAAAAAAAAGTTATTTGTGATTATTTTTTTAAAAAAGTGTCTTCTCACTTCTTCGATAAGAAAAGTAAGAATTAGTTTTGAAACGGTTTAATGACTTATTAATTGTAAAAGATTCTTCTGAAAACCCTTCATGAGTTGTATAGGTACATGTTTTTTTCCTTTAGATGGTTTCCAAAGTCCTTAGAGATATTTGTCACAATTGAGTGTATAACCAAGCATTTGAGTACAAGAGCCCAAGAAAAAAAAAAAAGGTAGTTATTCCACCCCCTTTTTATTTCTTTAATAAAAACAATGTATAATTACTACGTGATATTGATGAGTCAGCCAAGTATAGTTAAGGGGGCATAAAAAATGGCGGCTGTTTCAAAACGTTAAAAAAATTTAATTTTTCATTCGGAGGTCTGTTTCTTTAAAACTACCAACACTACTAGAAAATCTAAGAGATCATTATTTAATGAAGAGTAAATTTGCTAAAATATGGGCCCTAATAGAGCTATTTACGTTCAACAGTATGCGACATATAGCTTTTTAAAAAGCAACTTTTTATAAGAAAATGTACTGAAAAATTTATTTTGAGAAATCTATATTTCAAAAAGCATTCGACGTACAGATGTCTATTAGCACTCAAATTAAAGTTAGTTCAATGAGCTATAAAGTAGTTTATGCCGTTTATCTTCGTAGGAGTAGTAGTTTTCATGATATTTGCTAAAATAAATTGATTTATAGTTGTTCGGACAAATTTTCATATGTAAAATTTATAGCATAAAAATTACTACATCTCAAAGATACGTGTCATAAACTAATTTATAGTAATTTTAATTACCTTCATTTTGAGTGCTGGCAGACATAAGTGCGTCTTATGGGTCTAGAGATATATTTTTTTAAAATTCAAAACATTTTATCCGAACAAATAGAAAATAACATTTTGCGAATTCATTTTGTCAAATATCATAAAAAATGCTACTCCTACAAAGATAAACGATATTTGTTAATAACGATAACTATTTTATAGTAAATTTAACTAGCTTTAATTTGATTACTGGCAGACATTTAAACATCAAATTGTTCCTGAGATATATGTCTCCATAAAACAAAATTATTGTCCGAACAACTATAAATCAATTTATTTAGCAAAACCCGAACCAGATACCACTCCTTCCATTATAAACTCTCTAGCCACTCAAACCCCCTAGTTTCTAATCTTGCATCCTCTTCCATTCCTGACAATCCTCCTAGGCGCCTGAAAAGAAGATGGCCACGAGACCAGCTAATGTAAAATGTCATTAGAGTGCTACCAATGGGTAGTTTCTCTACACGCCTGTAACACTCTATACACAATTTAACATAGATAAGATTTACTAAATGTATTATAATGTACAGTTGTAAATAGCAATAAAATATTTATTTATTTATTTAAAAAATAATTTTTTTTTTTGCAAATATTATGAAAACTACTACTCCTACGAAGATAAAGGTCATAAACTACTTTATAGTCCATTAAACTAGCTTTAATTTGAGTCCTAATAGACATCTGTATGTCGAATGGTTTTTGAGATATTGATTTCTCAAAATAAATTCATTAGCCTATGATTTTTCAGTGCATTTTTAATAAAATGTTGCTTTTTAAAAAGCTATATCTCGCATACTATTGAACGTAATTAGCTCTATTACGGCTCATATTATAGCAAATTTACTTTCCTTTAAATGATTCTCTCTTAGGTTTTCTATTGTTGTTGGTAGTTTTAAAGATATAGAGCTCTGAATGAAAAATTAATTTTATTTCACGTTCTAAAACAGCCGCCATTTTTTATTCCCACTACCTAAGTTCAATCGAACGTAAATTGCTTTATTAGGTCTAATATTTTAACAAATTTACTCTGCTTTAAATAATGTACTCTTAGGTGTTCTAATGTTGTTGGTAGTTTTAAAGATATAGAGCTCTGAATGAAAAAGTATTGTATTTTTAAGTTTTAAAACAGCTGCCATTTTTTATTCTCCCAACCTACATAACTTGGCAGATTCATTAAATTTGACTAGTATTCATACTTAATAAAATAATCAAAAAGTGGGATAAATAACTGCCTTTTTTTCTTCCCGGCTCTTGTACTATTTGTACAAGTCTTGGATTTGTGGCAAGTGACAAATGTATAGATCAAGAATAAATCCTACCCTGATTGAGTTAGTGGGATATAAAAAAAAATCTTTATATTAGTTTAGTTTTTGTTAAAAAAAAAGTACCTTTTGATATTTTTTTTTTTTTTTCCGAACCCTCTAAAACAGAAATAAGAAGTGAATTAGTAAGTGT
>NW_027115702.1:11867-13537 GCF_000696795.3 Halyomorpha halys | reverse complement strand
AAGCTGCTTACGCCTTATAGTTGAAATCAGTTTGTATTGAGTTTATTTCAAGAAATAAACATTGGCATGTTGTTGTGACATTTTCGGTCATCATCATCCAAGTAATCAACATCTCATTTGAGATAATCGAAAATATAATTTTATTTTTTAATTATTAAAGCTCACTAATTTCAGATTTTGTGCGCAGTTAATGCAAAGGTTGTCGATTTTGTGATAAGTCAAAGACAGGAGTAATTAGAAAGATAAATTAGCTTCGTAAAATATGCACCACGCCTACTCTTACAGCGGGGGCCATTTCCTTATTGGTTAAAATAATTAATTGTCTGTTTTATGTTAGGACTAAGCTTTTGTTGGTTAAGACTTCATGTAGAAATAAATTTATCTAATACCTTTATATGTAAACGACCCAGCAATGTTTAGCTATTGCTAGATTTAAAGACAAATACCAGAAAATCACATTTACCCTTCGTCGTAAACCTGCCGACTGCCCTACAGTATACTTTAATAATACACCTTGACAAACGACTAACCTAGAATCCTCACACAAGACTGAAAAGGCAGGAAACTGCACGTCGATTTCGACTATTACAGCACTTACTAGATAAACGGACTAAGTTCCAATTCATTACAAAAGACTGATCTACATGACTGTAATAAGGCCAATTTGGACATACGGAGTTGAGCTTTGGGGCTCCACTAAACCTTCGAATTCCTCTCGTATTGAATCCTTATAATCCAAAATCCTTCGTAAAATCATACATAAAGACCTTAATGTTCCATGTTGCCGATATAGCCCGAACCTGATATCATTCCTTCCATTACAAACTCCCAAACCATCCTAACCAATTAGTTTCTTCCTCCTTCATTCCGACAATCTTCCGAGGCGCCTGAAAAGGAGATGGCCACGAGACCTGTTAGTGTAAAAATATCATTAGAGTGCTACCAATGGGTAGTTTCTCTACACGCCTGTATCACTCCATTATAACTGAGATCAAATTTACTAAATGTATTTTAATATACAAAGTATCAATAGATTAAAAAAAATATATAATGTAATGCATTTAGTTAAAATTAAACATGCAGTATTATTTTTATTTACATACTGGATTAATGATTGAATTAATTGCCTGTTATATATATTTAGTTTATAGCGGTAAATAAAAATTTATAATTAAACTATACCTTAATAATATATAATAAAAATCGGTAATTAAAATGTCTGGTCCATGCACTTACTGACCGGTTTCCAAAAGTTTCATATCTCATTACTAATATTGGTCCAAGATTGATCTATGTTGGCAATTAACTAGCTTTCGAATAAGAACTAAGAATTTTCGATGTATAGCTGTCAAGTTATAATAAAAAATAAAACCTGCCTGAATTCTACTAATTTTGTTTAAAATTTTTTTTTTAAAGGACTTTAATCGCCATTTAAATAGCATTTTAAAAAAACAAATTAGAACCGGAGATATAAAATAAAATATTTCAAATGTTATTCTTATTTTAAACTTCACCTTTATAAGGTGGCGTATATAACTAAATGTAATATACATGAGTATATAACTAATTAAAATATTACTAAATTTTATTAATGTAGGTTAAAAGTTATTTATTTAAATATTGATTCATCATTTGGTTTTACGATTTTTTTTTCAATTAAAATTTTTTAT
>NW_027115702.1:8851-9787 GCF_000696795.3 Halyomorpha halys | reverse complement strand
ATTCATTCTTTGCTAATTTATTATTAATTTTATTTGTATTTATTTTTTCACGACCTTTAATTAATCTCAACTTCCTTCTTCATTTTCCATCTGTTCTTTATGGATGCAAAACATGGCCTCTTACACTAAGGAATGAACAGCGCCTTAAGGTTTTTGAAAATAAAGTATTACTAAAATGAAAGAAAGAAGAGAATTGGTTAGTAAGAGTTTTAAATTGAAGAAAAAATTATATAGAAGAATTTATAGATGGGACAAAGGCAATAAGCCGGCATTTTTAGGTTTTTTAAAAAAATAAAATTACAACAAAGTAAAGGTATCCTTGAAAATGACCTGAGGGTCGAAACGTTGGAAGGTTTTGAAAAGAATAACGTTGAGAAAAAAAAAGGATCAAAATTGTTTTTAAATAAAAAAATGTATTACTAAAATATTCGAACCGAAAAAGGATAAATTAGAGGGAGAATTTAGAAGATTACACAACGCTGAATTATGGGACCTACACCCGGTAAATATAATTCAAGTTATAGCATTGTGGCGTATAAGATGGCTGTGTAAGGTTGTAGGGCTTCGAAGATATCATGTAAATTTGTATATATATAATGTATTGTATTATATATTTGTATTCTGTAACCATATATAAAAATAAAGAGGTTTGAAAATTAAAAAAAAATTAGGGCTTAAAGAGCAGATCCCTAAAATGTTAATAAACACTGAACCAACGGGTAAACGTCTAAAGGGTAGACCGAAACGTAGATGGGAAGATTGCGTTAAAGCCGATTTAGTATAATTGTGTTTAGTGGTATTGGCATCGAACCTTGGGGTTCTGTAAGGCTTCATTATTATTATTATTATCATTGTTTATCCCAGTTTATTTTATATTAATACTATTTTATGTCTTCCTTCCTTTTATTCTTTTCAGTTATTTTTTATGTAGTATTT
>NW_027115702.1:3554-4254 GCF_000696795.3 Halyomorpha halys | reverse complement strand
TCGACCTTATATCAAATAGCAGCTTCTTAAAGAATATTAAAACCTTTGTCATTGAATATTCTTTAAAACTTCTCCGATTTCAGCTATTATCGCTATTAAAAACAAAATTAATTATTAAGATTTTTTTATTTCTTTAATGAAAACTATGAATAATTACTAGTAAAATTAATGAGTCTGCTAAGTATAGGTAGGGGGAATAAAAAATGGCGGGAATAAAAATCTATATTTCAAAAACCATTCGACGTACAAATGTCTATTAGCGCTAAAATAAAAGCTAGTTTAATACACTATGAAGTAGTTTATGACGTTTATCTTCGTAGGAGTAGTAGTTTTCATGATATTCGACAAAATAAATTCACAAAAGCTGATTTTTACTCGTTCCAACTGACTTTATGGATTTATCAAAAGCAATATCTCAGGAACTATAAGACATACCGATGTCTGCAAGCATTCAAAATAATGATAATTTAACTTAATATAAAGTAATTTATGTCACATATCTTGGTAAGGGTAGTAGTTTTTAATATGAATTAATATAACTTCTGAACAATTAATTTATTTTAATAACTATCGTAAAAATTACATCTCCTACGAAGATAAACGTTATAAACTACTTTATAGTACATTAAAGTAGCTTTAATTGAGTGTTAACAGACATTTTTACGTCTAATGATTTATGAGGTATAGATTTTTCAAAATA
>NW_027115702.1:0-514 GCF_000696795.3 Halyomorpha halys | reverse complement strand
GTTGAAATGGCTTTTTTAAATTTATTTTATACCAGATCGGCCTGGTGGGCCTTACATGGTTGATACAACCGTTATATTATATACATACATACATATATATATAGTCTCGTACAAAATACACCCCTAACTACATACAATGTTCTTATTAAAAGAAAAAATAATAATAAAATAAATAGATAAGAATAATGATTTTTAATAAAAGAGGAAAGTAAATTTAATAAATAAAAAATAATGATATTGGTACACTTAAATAAAACAATTGCCCTCTAATAATAAAAAGAAACAAATTAATTTGAAAAAGGGACGAGTGAAGAAAAGAAAAAAAAAATAATGAATAAATAAAATGAGTAATAATAATAAGTAATAGAGGTAATGTGACTATAAATTAATTTTATATTTATTAAAATGTATAACAGAAAGTCCTGCAGCAGTCTGGGCTTCAGTCTTCGGGTTGAGGTTGGGTTTCCCAGGTTGTAGGTCACTGCTACTTTAACTGTCGGCAACTGGGAGTGGA
>NW_027115701.1:2892-3233 GCF_000696795.3 Halyomorpha halys | reverse complement strand
AAAAATAGCAGTATATTTTAATATTTTTTTCAATACTGAAAAAAAATTGCTAAATTTAAAATAAAATGAAACTCTTTAAAATGAATTAAACAGTACAATAATTTCTTCTTTTTTACTCAAATTGTTTAACATATGTGCCATCTCGATTTAATTATTTGATATTGAGAAATCTTTTTTGTATTGTAATAATAAACGAACTCAAGCATGTTTATTAATCTATTACAAGCATTAAAAAAATCCATGAAATCAATACAATTGACATTTTTTTCCTCTTTAATTAATTTTTTCTCCAATATAAATAACTATTATTTTAATTATACCCTTCTTTGATCCCCTCATTT
>NW_027115701.1:0-897 GCF_000696795.3 Halyomorpha halys | reverse complement strand
TACACAGAATAGGGTTTCTTTTCATGTGAAAGTGTTAAAATAGCGTAGCAGTATCATAATTCATAATTTACAAATTTATGTTTAATAATGAATGTTGTTTAAGTAAGGCGCCCCCTCACTTCTGAAAAGAAATTCATGATGCCATCTAGTGGCAAAGATATGCAGTAAGAAGCCTGGGCAGCCATCTTGGTCCCCAAACAAGTAAGTGAGTACCAGAAAAGAAGCCACCCTGACCTGTACCAGAGAAAAAGAGTTCAGAACTCTTCAATAAGGTCTCTGCTTATAATAATGAGAGAGTAAATCCTTCGACTCAGGCGAAGGAGGCGACGGCGGCAGGAGGATGAGAAGAGAGAACCCTACTTCCATAATCACATGCACATTAGAACCAACCTTCAAGCTCCATAGAATCCAACAAGTAAAATGTAATATTTCCATCAATTAATGTAATAAAACCAAATTGCCAACTAACCAACTAACATATATTGTAACTATTTTGCTCAAACCTTACAACAAATTGTGTCAAAAAACTTCAATGAGAATAGAGGTTATTTCATTTTAAAACCATATGATATCAAGTTATTTAAATACAGTCCACTCCATTATTAATTTGAACCAGCTTACCAGTATAATAATTAATTTGGGTAATATCCCCCAATTTTTACTCCGGGGAATACCTAAATTAAACAAATGTATATATCATCATTGGTCTCTTACCTATATATCTGTGAAGTGATTTATTTGGTATACAAAATAAAATCATTGTTTTATTTTATTTTATCAATAATTAAAAAAAGTAAAGCAGTATATACATAAAGAGAATGATTTCCTATGTATAAATAAATTTTATTATATTACTTATAGTTAAATTGTAAATATTCGATGTATTGGGGTCAGATG
>NW_027115700.1:11068-11519 GCF_000696795.3 Halyomorpha halys | reverse complement strand
ATATTCCAAAACATAAAAAGGGACCCTTATATGTTAGAAATCAGAAAATTTAAAATTAATCTATACGCGATCATAAAATATATCTATGTATAGCTATAAGACAAAAAATGTCGTCTTTATACAAATACAAACATATTAGGATGGTTAATCATTTAATTTTTCTTATAAGAGATTATTTTTCTATAAAATGGACGAATATAAAAGTATCCAACTGGTTATTCGAATTGTTTTGCCCGAATAATTGATTATTCGTGTAAAATAATGACGAATAAAAAAGTAATCGGTTGGTTAATCATATGATTTTGTACGAATAATTGATTATTCATGTAAAATAATGACGAATGAAAAAGTATTCGAATGGTTAATCATATGTTTTTGTACGAATAATTGATTATTCGTGTAAAATAATGACGAATGAAAAAGTATTCGAATGGTCAATCATATGTTTTTG
>NW_027115700.1:6529-7718 GCF_000696795.3 Halyomorpha halys | reverse complement strand
TTTGCAAAATTTCGTAAATAAAGTTCGTTGATGATAAAAGAGGGGCCTTTTAGTAAAAGGTGTAAATGCATTTGACTGTTATCAGTAAGTGTGATCAGTTCAACTGGTCATAGTAATTTCGGACCATTGTTACAACAAAAAAATAATAATAAAATTTCTGATCTTCTAGCATAAAAAATATTGATAAAATGAAAAGGTTTAAGTCAGAATACAACTATTGAATGCCTATACTTTTTTATTACTTAAACAAGTATAAATGTACGTTTTTATTAATAAAATAAAATAATCCTAAAGAGAAAATAGTACCTCTCATTTTACATGGGTGGTTAAAAGTAATGGCAAAATAATTTATAACAGTAATAAGGCTAATAATTAGCCAAACACGAAGGTTTAATTCTGACACGACAAACAATTATTCCGTATATGTATCCAAATGTAATAAACTTGGTTTAATACTTTTGCCTATATATCACTGTTTTGCTTTAATAGTGATACATCTGACAATAAAAAGTTTTTTATCGCATATTTTATTACATATTTATTTTATATTTGTATAAATTTTATCATGAACTGTGTTGTTGCTATATAACAACCCTAAACGGTTGGGAACAGTATGTATGAGAAATACAGTTGAAAACAATCCCAGTCTTAAGTAAAGTCTTCGGAATACGTTTTAAAATATAACTAAAAAGAAACTTTTTTTGTAAAATTTACCACTATTAAATAAAAACAGCGAAATAATATGTTAGGATTCAAGTAGTGAATGTATTAAAAATAGGATTTGTTTAATTAGCGCCATTTTATTATTATATGCGGCTGGTCAAGCTGTGGTATTTCCTGTGAAATAATAAAAAAAATGATTTTTATACTAAAAAAGACAATAGAAAAATAATTTTAGACATATCTTTTCTCAACCATTGTTTTTCGTGATACATATTATTTATTTTTCTGATTTAGAAAATCCTCCGGGAATCCCTCTAGAATGAAGCGTTAATTTTTATTTCATTATTTAACTGACATAATATTTTTCTAAATGCGAAGTAGCTTAAGCGACGATAGGTCAGAGTCTGAACTAGAAAATTTCAATAATGGAATAATAAGTTGAATAATTATTTATGTTTAAAAAATCGGTGTATTATAAATTTTATTATATTATATATTATAAATTAAAAATTTTATTATTTATTTT
>NW_027115700.1:0-909 GCF_000696795.3 Halyomorpha halys | reverse complement strand
AAGTCATGTTTTAATGTTATATATTGCTAATGTTTATAATTATTGTTTTATTATTGTATACTTGTCTAGGCTTATTTATCGTAAGATTAAAAATAATGTCTGATTAGACTAAAATAAGTATGCTGTGTGATTAGCAAACCAATGAAGTCGGGCAGCAAAACTTTATTTATAAAATTTAAAAAAAATACAATTTTTTTATATGTTATTCATCAATAAAAAATATTTTTTACAATACTTGTACATCTGTACCAATTTTGAGCTGACCATAAATAATGATGTATACACTTAATTCTAGTCTCACTAGAAATATCATAAACAAAAAATTGGGGTTTTTTAGGTTTAAAATTTTGAATTAATTGATGTTGAATTTTTTTTTTTCATCCAATATATAAACCTTTTGTTTTACTCTTGTTTTCTTAAGAAACTATTAACGTTTATGAAGAATTTTCTGTATTAAGGATTATTTACAGTTTATTAAAAGGTAGTTGGAGGACAGAGTAAAAAAATTGTAATTATGGGCAGAAACAGTAAATTGTACACATGTACAATAGAATTTCATTGTAGAGTATACCACAGGTGGGTAGGTTTTCCGTCTATCTGCATGTAAAGGTATTCGCCAGTGGTCATAATTCAATAATTGTTTATATAGGAGTATATTGTAGTTATATTGAGGGTATACTGAAGTCATCGTTTCGAGGTTTTCGTTATTTCCAAGGAAAAAAAAAACGTATCGCCTAAGAAGCAATTTATTCTTTATTGTTTTTTTTTCCTTTTCTTCCCTTTTGCGATTGTATATATGTGTATATATTTTTCACTTTAAATCACCCCCTTCTCTGCTGAGCGTGGGCAAGTATAAACGATATAACTAAAGGTAAATCAAAATTTGCGGTTATAACTCCTATCCTTAAA
>NW_027115699.1:3998-4414 GCF_000696795.3 Halyomorpha halys | reverse complement strand
ATATTATTATTTAATGGGCAACAGACCATGGAAGCCTCAACCCTCGCACGGTGTATTTCCTAATACATCGCGCGTTTCTTGACGTGTTTTTTTTCGCAGGGTGGGTTCGTCACTTCCACTCCTATTTTTTGTGAGAGCCACCCATTGGCTAACGGGCCTCACAAATGCCCGGGGGGAGGTTGCCAGTGAGTTTTACATTATTTTGTGCTTGAAAAAAAGCCCGGGTGGGACCGGGGATTAGATCTGACAACCAATAGGTTGGTAGATTGGCGCGTTACCATGCTGCTACCGCTGACCCTAAGTAAATATAATAGGTTTGTCAAATGCAATAAAATTGATAAATAGTGAAATAGGTGGGGGGGAATAGTTATAATATATTTTATTTAGTGGATAGAAGATTATTGATTGCAGAAGGA
>NW_027115699.1:0-1234 GCF_000696795.3 Halyomorpha halys | reverse complement strand
AAATATTTTTAAATAACAAATAATATTTTTAAAATGCCCTTAACAATGAGCTATTCTCAACCACTAAAGAGTCCTAGAGATACATAGCAAGGTCCTAGAGGGGAGTACAAGGAACTTATTCCGAGGCAGGGTCATAAAGAAGCCCCAACTGGAGCGGGAGCAGGGCGGGCAATTAGGAGTCCTTCAATAAGATGGCCTCTAATGATCCTAGAATCGATTCTTACTATCGATTAACATCTGCTCCAGCTACTGTCCACAGCCTCCGGTAGCTTTCACTAACATGATCCCGATTAAGATGGCCGCTGCAGCTATTGCCTTAGTAAGAGACAAGATTGATAGTATTGCTATCTCAAACTGTTTCTCAATTGTTAGTTGGATTAGAAGTCTTTTAATTGAAACTTTGTGTGAGGTTAATAACAAAGAGGTAAGGAGCCTCCAACTTTTCTAGAATACTTATTAGTTCAGATCATGAATTCACTTACTCCTACATCTAAACCTTATATTGAAAGAAAATGGGGGTTACATAAACACACCAGGGGTAGGTATTATTCAAAAATCTCATCGGTAGAAAACTGAAGAGCAGAAAATAAACATACGAAAACTATTCAACGATAAAGCAATAAGATTTTACTAAGTAAATGAATAAATTTTGTTCATTTGTATGTCTTTGTTGATCGCACCCCCAACCATCTTCTGCTCATATTAATCAAGGGTCAACTATTAACAACTCATCAGAAGAAGATATGATATGAAATGATCAGAGGAAAGTTATGATGAAAAAAAAACTACAGATTATAGTAAACACCGAAAAACTGTGGAAAAATAATTAACGTAAATGTCTAATTTTTTGCAATGTGCATAACCTTATTCTCTTCGAGCCATTACTTTTTATTATGAACCAAACAAACTTTATCAGCATTAAAGATATGTTTTGAAAGTGTTTCAGTATCAATAGGACTACGGTACAACATTATTTTGTGGGTTGTTTCACCAGAGTAAATATATGAATAATGTATATAACTTATCTTATATATCACATCTTATTTTCTTGGTTAATATTTTATCGATTATCCTAGAAGTATAAAATTTAATTAATTCACGACTAATTTTTCAATCTGGCAATGGTCAGATGCTCCACTCAACTGGAGTGTTTGCGGCTTTAGCGCACTTACTCAGCCTCCACTGGCTGACACCAGTGATGCGGTGGAAGGGATTCGCTGGGATCTCAAAGAGC
>NW_027115698.1:0-1621 GCF_000696795.3 Halyomorpha halys | reverse complement strand
ATCTAAATTTTTTCACTAAATTTGTACTTTAATCATTTCTGAGGTAACTGCTTCACTGTGTAATAGTTCTCAACTTAGGGCCTAGCATGTAGACGCAATGTCTGTTAGAAACAGAGGAAACAATATCTAGTATTGAAAAATCTCTTTTCCATGCGTTTATAAATTCATTTATTTCAATTCCATGTCATTAAAAACTTGTTTCCTTTCTTATCTTAAGCCGTTTTGCTGCCTTCCCTTTTGTCTTGAACTACCGTTTTTCAATTAGCAGTAAGAAGTACTATGCTGCAAGGTATCGTAGGACGAGGTGAATGTCTTTAGATAAATTACGGCTATTACCCTTAAGTCTTACCCCATCTATTCCCCTCCTTATCGACTATCTCACCTATTATGGACACGCATTGCAGAGGCCTTCTTGTCAAGAGTATCTAACAAAATCAATTGGAGTCAGATCATTTAACACAACTATAGTGAAATTTACGAGAGTGGATATCGTTGGTCCGGAAGTATAATGACGTAAACTTTGTGAAATTGACTACGTTGGAGGCTCAAAAATTTATTTACGAGATATCAATGAGTCGACATAATTGTACTTTTCCATGGGAGGACTTTTGTAATTATAGTTATGTCGATTTACAAACATCCAGTAACTCCATATTAGAGCCCACCAACACTATAAATTAAGGTTCACAAAATTTTATAGTTTCGTCTTTATTCTTCCAGAGGAGCGATATGATACCTACAACTTGGAGCTAAATTCTTAACCCATCTTGATCTCATTGCCTTCATATCCTTAAGAAACTGAAAGATGAGTTACTAAAAATAATTATTCCTTTTATCCTTCTGCAATTTTAAGCTGTCATTTTAAGTCTGTGTTGTATCTTATCGATTTAAGTATTGACTCCTTGTTTATTAGCAAGCAAAAGATCTAATGGTATGTTGTATTTGTACGAAAGTGTTTTAATACACGAAGGTATGTTATAAAATAATTTTTCTCACAAGATGTAGGTTACATCTAACCTTAAATGAGTTAGAGTTAAGATTCTCCTAGTTTCACCATAGTACTAGCTTTTGGTACAGGTAGACCTTAGTTACCTTATTAATTTATCAACTAATATATACAATGTAAACTTTTAAAACATCATAATAAAGATTTCATCATTATAAAAAGAACTCATCTTATATATTGATGGTTCAGCGTATGGTATGTTTACGGTCCGGGAGGGTGGTCTGAAATATATAACAGGGGTATTCATGATCTTTAGTTTAACATGTTAAATGGAGTAATATTTCCTTCTTTTAGCATGTTAAAACGATATAATAGGGGTATTCATGATCTTTAGTTTAACATGTTTGTTTACATCGGGACCTGCTCGTGCTATACTGCAGGTGTCCCGAGTGTAATTTTATGATTAAAGTTAATGTGTGTGGAAAAGGGGAGCTGGAAATTGTGAGACACTTTCTGCTGATCAACATGCATATATTTCCCGTTTAATTTACAATGTTAATTCCCTGGAGGGGCAATAATGATTAATATGTGTTAGTTATAGATTATTTGCATTTAACAGTATATCAGAATAGTGGGGTGGTCTCATGGACTAATGAAATTTGCTTATCTGTGTTG
>NW_027115697.1:7564-7942 GCF_000696795.3 Halyomorpha halys | reverse complement strand
ACTCTAACTAAAATTAAGCATCTTCTACAAATTATAGTGTTAAAAATTTTAATTATTAAACTATACCGCTAAAGTCAATTAACAAGATTTAAAAAGGTGTATTTATAACAAATTGGTAGGATTTTAAAATGTAATATCTTAAACAAGAGTTAATTATTGAATCCAAAGGTTGAGGAAATTCTTAAACTAATTTTTTTTTTTTTTAGTATTTATTTATTGCTATTTACAACTGTACATTATAATACATTTAGTAAATCTGATCTAAGTTAAATTGGAGTGTTGTTGTGGAGGCGTGTAGAGAAACTACCCATTGGTAGCACTCTAATGACATTTTACATTAGCTGGTCTCGTGGCCATCTTCTTTTCAGGCGCCTCGGA
>NW_027115697.1:0-4520 GCF_000696795.3 Halyomorpha halys | reverse complement strand
CTGGTCTATTGTGTGACGTCATTCTCGATTTAACTGACCAAGTAACAGACTCTCAGCCATGTTAAATGTTATTTCGTTTTACCACGGCAAAAGAAGGCAATTTTTTTCGATTTAACACGAGTTTTTCCATGCTTTAACATAGATCATGAATACCCCTAACATGGTTGAGAGTATGTTAAATGGAGAATGACGTCACGAGACAGACCAGCTGAGCTCATCACCGTTTTATTTGTTGTTGTGTTAGGTTACTTACTCGTAGTTTGTCGTTCCTTGTAGTTTTTGTTTTGATTCTGTATTAGTATTTTTTTGGATATTTTTAAACGGAATAAAGCAATGTATGACAATAATAATGTTATGACAATTGTCAATTAGCACATCTTGATTTTCTTCACACAAGTTAGATCTACAAGACACTCAGTAGCCAAACTTTCACACAACTTCTATTTTTCAACTACTTTAGGCATGTTGTAATAAATTAATTTAATCAAAACTTAAAAGTAAACAATAACATGAAGTTTCAGAAGGAAAGGTTGTAAAACAAGTTGGTCCAAAAATCCACTAGGAACATTTAACATGGGCTTAAAATAGTACTGCTCACAATCCTATATTTATAAAATTTAACATGGTAAAACATTTTACATTTAACACAATATCATGAACACCAATATAAGGGGTATTCATTATGTTGTGTTAAGTGTAAAATGTTTTACCATGTTAAATTGTGTAAGTATAGAATTGTGAGCAGCCCTATTTACAGTCATGTTTAATGTTAAATGCATAAGATATCCTAGCGGATTTTCTGAGCAACTTGTTTTATAACCTTTACTTCCAAAACTTCATGTTATTGTTTACTTTAAGTTTTGATTAAAGTAATTTATTACAATATGCCTAAAGTAATTGAAAAATAGAAGTTATATGAAAGTTTGGCTACTGAGTGTCTTGTTGATCTAACTTGTGAGGAAGAAAATCAAGATGTGCTAATTGACAACTGTCATAACATTATTATTGTCATACATTGCTTTATTGCGTTTAAAAATATCCAAAAAAATACTAATACAGAATCAAAACAAAAACTACAAGAAAGAAACCTAACACAACAAACAAAATAGTGACCAGGTCAGTTGGTCTCTTGCGTGATGTCATTCTCCATTTAACAGACCTAGTAACCAACTCTCAGCCATGTTATAGAGGTATTCATGATATTATAGGGGTATTCATGATGTATGTTAAAGCGTGTTAAATGGAAAAACTCGTGTTAAATCGAAAAAAATTGCCTCCTTTTGCCGTGGTAAAACGAAATAACATTTAACATGGCTGAGAGTCTGTTACTTGGTCAGTTAAATCGAGAATGACGTCACACAATAGACCAGTTGAGATCGCCGCCATATTAGTTGTTGTGACTTTCAATACAGTTGTCAATTAGCTCATCTTCATTCTCTTCTTCACAAGTTTGAAGATCAATAAGACACTCATAAGCTAAACTTTCACACAAATTCCACTTTTCACTCACTCTAGCCATGTTTTAATTAATTACTTAAATCAAAACTGAAGTAAACAATAAAATGAGGGTCTGGAAGGAAGGTTATAAACATAAAGGCTTATACAACAAGTTGCTGAGAAAATCCGCTAGGGACTCTTATGCATTTAAGGTTTAACATGACTTCAAATAGGGCTGCTCACAATCCTATAGTTATAACATTTAACATGGTAAAACATATAACATTTAACACAACATCATGAATAACCCTATAGGATTGTGAGTAGCCCTATTTAAAGTCATGTTAAATGGTAAATGCATGAGAGCTCCTAGCGGATTTTCTTAGCAACTTCTCTTATAACCTTTCCTTCCAAAACCTCATGTTATTGTTTACTTCTAAGTTTTGATTACAGTAATTTATTACAACATGCCTAAAGTAAGTGAAAAGTAGAAATGGGAAGATTTGGCCAGCGATTGTCTTGTTTAAAAAAGTCCAAAACTATACTAAGACAATCAAAACACAAACTACGAGTAAGTAAGCTAACACGAAATGTAGAGCTCATCTGGTCTGTTGCAAGTTGTCATTCTCTATTTAACAGACCTATTAACACGCTCTCAACCATGTTATATCATTTTAACAAGGTAAAATAAGGAATTATTTCTCCATTTAACACAACATTTTCCATTTAACACTCTTTAACATGTTAAACTAAACATCATGAATACCCCTTATATGTTAGATCGTTTTAACATAGTAAAAGAATGAAATATTTCTCCATTTAACATAATTTTTTTTAATTTAACACGCTTTAACAAGTTAAACTATAGATCATGAATACCCTTATTATAAGACGCCCATCATGTTTCTTTATATCACAAAAGGTGGAGAATTTGTGGAAAATGACAAACGTATCGCTTAAAATAAGCAACAAAAATATTATTAGAAATAATTGAATGGAATTAAGTTTTGATTAAAGTAATTTATTACAACATGCATAAAGTAATTGAAAAATAGAAGTTGTGTGAAAGTTTGGCTACTGAGTGTCTTGTTGATCTAACTTGTGAGGAAGAAAATCAAGATGTGCTAATTGACAACTGTCATAACATTATTATTGTCATACATTGCTTTATTGCGTTTAAAAATATCCAAAAAAATACTAATACAGAATCAAAACAAAAACTACAAGAAAGAAACCTAACACAACAAACAAAATAGTGACCAGGTCAGTTGGTCTCTTGCGTGATGTCATTCTCCATTTAACAGACCTAGTAACCAACTCTCAACCATGTTATATGTTATATCGTTTTAACATGGTAAAAGAAGGAAATATTTCTCCATTTAACATAATTTTTTTTCCATTTAACACGCTTTAACAAGTTAAACTATAGATCATGAATACCCTTATTATAAGACGCCCACCATGTTTCTTTATATCACAAAAGGTGGAGAATTTGTGGAAAATGACAAACGTATCGCTTAAAATAAGCAACAAAAATATTATTAGAAATAATTGAATGGAATATGGTCCGGGTGCGGTAAAAAAAAACTCAAACAGTAGATAATTATTAATCCTATTATTATTATTATCCTATTATTATTAATCCTCCCAATACCAACGGTTACTTTATTTTTTACTGCCGTCAACACAGGTATGCATTCAGTCTCATCATTTGATTTGTATTTTTTTTTTCCTTTTTACATCTCTTTATTTGTATTTTCTTTAATATTTTTTCTCTTACCTATCTGTTACTATTACCCTTTTCATTTACTATTTACAACCTTTAATTTTTCTTATTATATCTTGATTTTTTACATTTTATACCCCTTTATTTTACACTTATGTTTTTTTCTCTTTTTTTCCTTTTGTAACTATGTGTTTGTATCTTTGTTAGCCCTGACGAAGCCCTGCAACGTGGGGCGAAACGTTGGCTCAATAAAATAGTATAATTATCTACTATTTGAGTTTTTTTTTACCGCACCCGGACCATATTCCATTCAGTAGATAATTATATTTTGTTTTTGTTTTTTTTTACCGCACCCGGACCATATTCCATTCGTCTATACACACGGTCAATCAATAATCTTCCAATATTAGAATTATGTTATTAATAGATTCAAATTTTACATCTTTTAAATGAATTAATAATAAAACTTGATGTAAAACGAGAATAGCTAGAGAGGGAATTAGTAACAGTGATGTTGGGCAGCCTAGGCGACCATACCATCTGCTGCCCCCCCACGCCCCAGGCATTTAAACCGCCCCCTGGCGGTGAATTAAATCCATCCATTTCGCCTATTAGGCAGGGTTGTAGCGTATGCAACTCTACCATTGTGTAATGAAATGGGGTATAAATTCAGTCAAAATGGTCTCTGTTTCCTTATAACTAAACTGAATAATGAATCTGAATTCAAAAATGTGGTGCGATGCGCGCATTCGTTCATCCTACGATCAAATCATTTACCCCACATACGTCCCCAAGTTCTGTATAGATTGTTATTTTTGTGTTAAAGTTATAGCTATTTTTGTGATATTCGAAACAGAAATTAATTAAAGACAATGGAAGGGGAAGGTTATGAACAAAAAATTTCTATTCTCTGACCGTATTAATTCAAATTATGAAGAAAATGGTCAGGGGCACGATCAATAGTAAAGAAAAATAGTTAACAACTGTATTTATTAGCCCACGTTTCGCTACTTTGTAAAGCTTCATCAGGGCTAAAAAGATACAAAAAACAACTAAAAAGATTTTGCCATAGTAAGATAATAAATACAAAAAGGTAAATTAAGGCATACTTAAAATTATGTTAAAATAATTGAAAAGAAAATTATATTCAAATGAAACAAAAGAAGAGATAAAATAGTATTAATATAAAATAGACAATAGATAAGAATATAAAAAATTATGCAAACTCTTTGGTTAAAAATTATTTTAACATACAATATATTTAATACAACATATTATGTTCATACTTCTTTGCATTATATAACTTCATTTTTATTTCATTTCCTTAATTATGTTATTTTACCCACTTTTTCAATTA
>NW_027115696.1:0-5317 GCF_000696795.3 Halyomorpha halys | reverse complement strand
ATATATAGAGAGAGAGAGAGAGAGAGAGAGAGAGAGAGTGAGGGGGGGGGGACAGAGGTACACGCTCACTTGTTCACACATTTTATCCATTTATACTTATCTTGGTTTCTGTGTTTTGATGTGTTGTTTCTATATCATCACTGAAACCAAATAATTTTCTATTTCTTTATAAATAGTAGATTTCTGTTCTACTTTATTATCTTTCCACCAATTGGAGTTGTTGAATACATGTTTCATTAATGTTCTCACGTTGTAATTTCTATAAAAAATTTTCTACTCTTGTGTTCTGACTTGTTCATAACTGTGTTTTTTCCTCTTAATGGACTATATTTTCACTATTGATAATATTTAAACTTCATTCAGTTGCAATATTTTATAATTCTAAAGATATAATTGTCAATTAATGATTAAAGCCCATCACCCTGTGAAGTTGATTTTGTCACTCAATTAGTTTGTTCACTGTTTTCAAGTCCAATTTTCCCGTGTGTGGAGTAATAATTACACGATTTATGAATTATTCCTAGGTCATTTGGTATATAAATAGAATTCAGTTAATAATGTCAATTCTGAAGAATTGTTTGAGGGGGTTTATTTTTTTGTAGTCGGGTAAAAAAATAATTATTGGGTCTTTACGTTTTCATTCTAAGTCAATGTTTCAGTTCTACTTATCCCTCTGCCCCTTTTGAAATTTTGAAGGTTTAGAGTTTAGTATGTTTCTATTTTTACTAATATATAAAGTTTGATAAATGTGCTATGATTCTTATTTAATGTTCTGAATGTAGAAAAAGTTGGCTAATTGAAGAAGTTTTTAAAAATATTAGGTCAGTGAAGTTTTCATTATGTGTCTGGCTGTGAAGATTTCATGATTATGGAACTGAATATATACTATTAATAATTGTAGCAAGTTTTAAAAATATATATTTATTACTGATATGATTATTAGTTATGTTTATGATATTCATTTATTTTTGTTTTGTAGCCAAAATTTACTGATTATCTTTTCTGATAACTTAGTAGAATTCTATGTATAAGGTGAAAAAGATAAAGAAATATGTTATGCAAAGTTTAATAATAAAAGTTCACTGTGGTGAAGCTCGCTATATCTTAGTGTTCAAATAAAGTAACTATAGTGTCTTGTAGCTTTCAAAATGAAAAAAAACTTCCTTGCTTTCTCTGGAAAAGAAAAGCCTATAGATTTTTGTAAGTGAAATGATGGCTTGCCTTATTCCGTCATCATTAATCTAAATATGTATCCTTTTATAAAAAGTAATTTGAAGATAAAATTTTTATTATACTTTTCTCATTTTCATAGTGCAATGTACCTTTATACCATAGTGCTTCAGAGAGGTAAAAAGAATTTTTTTTTTCTCAATATATATTAGTCATTAATTCGTTCTGCAATCAAATTACAAGATGAAAGGTTAAATCTACTCAATTTTTATTTTTTTATTTAGTATATGTTGAAAACATCTACACTTGATTCTAAGTTCTGTCTGGTGTATTGACTGCTGTTGAAAAGTGTAATGATTACTGTAAATATTTATTAAATTATGGTTGAATCTCATTCATAAATTAAAAAATATATAGAAAATAGCTATATTTAAAAATTGGTGTGTTAATGATAAATGTTCAAATATAAAGCAGAATTTAATTTAATTTATTCATGAGATTATTGAAATAATTGTCAGAACCTTGGTTCTCAGTTTAAAAGGTCAATTTTAATAACTTTATGTATTTAATCTTAACATTTAACATTAAAAATCTATTTTTTTCTAATTGTGTTTAAGAATTGTTAGATCGGTATCAACAATTATTCTACTTAGGATTATAATTTTTAGTGGAACAAAAAATTATTAAATATTGATTTTTATTTATTATCTTAATGGAGTTATACACATGCGTCAAATCTACTAATAAAATACTTGTAAATGAATTTAGTTTTAGAAGAGTTAATTATGATTTCAAGACTATTTTTTCTTATAAACTTTTCTTTTAGTTCTTATAATTGAGAATTCATTGAATTGTTAACTAATTTCATATGTGTAAACTTTGTTTATATATATTTTCATTTTGGGGTTTGTATATTTTTCAATTATCGATTTTGTTTTCAAACAAAAGACTTATTTTGCCATTTTGTCTTATTTAGTTTAAACATAATTATAGCAATTTTATTTTTGTAGCATCTTTATCTTAAACAATTCTAGATTTACTGAACTTGGAAGTATTTCCAAGCAAGCCAAAGTAAATTACCATTAATTCCAATAGAAAGAAAAGTCTATTCAATACAAAGTAATCATGTCAAATAATTTTGAATAGTTAACAAAAATTGGCTTTTTTGTCTTTTATCTTGGAATTTGTAGTTTTCCCTGAATAAATCTGAAGTTACCAAATCATATTTTAGCCTCGAAGTGAGCCTTCTGTTCTTTGATTTCTACTTGTTACTTCGGAAGTTTTTCTTATATAGGTAAAATTTATATTTGGGTTTAATCCTAGCATTATCTATCATGAAACTCTGTAATTGCTTTTGTCCAGCGTAATTTGATTTCTTGTACTTCTTAAGGTGGTTATACATTTACAAACATGCTTGAGCATTTTATTTTTATAGAAAACACTGGGGCTTCCCAAAATATCTTTTAGACAAAGATTGTTCTTCTTTAGAAGACTCCATGTTTTTCCTATAAAGGTTACACATGCTCTAGAAGGTTGTATAGTCAGGTGCTTTTTTCTAAAAGTATCAAATTGAATTGTGTTCAATGGTTGATAATTTTTGAATATTAGTTATCAAAAGCATGTATATATATATAAAAGTTTTTACTGTTTACAACACTATGTTTAATTGTTTAATATATTTGTAAATTTAATTTGTCAACCTATTTTTTTTTTCTGTATAAGTAACAAGAATAACAGAAACTAACATATCTGTTGATAGGCACACATATCTGTTAGCTACTTCTATAATCACATTTTTTTTTTTTTTTTTTGAACACCTACTGTGTTCAGGGAATTGAAAAAAGAAATTTTTATTACTTCCCCATAGTTGTGATTTTATAAAATAAATTCTTGAATTTTAAACTAAAAGTATTTCTTAGTTTTAAATTTATAAAACTAGGGGAAAAAATGCTTTGAATAAAAATCTACGATTCTCGAAATAATGTTCATCAGAAAAAAAATGTTAAGAAAAAATAATATAAAATCTAACAAAAATTGAGATGTGTTTAAGCATATTACCACTTAATATCACTCAGTACCTGATTGTAGATATAGTATTTAACATAAGTTGTTTAGAATTGAGAACATTTATCAATTATATGTTATTATAACCAAATTAGTTATTATTTAAAAATATGTATTGTTGATGTTACAAGATGGTATAGTGTATTTTAGAGACGTATAAGTTATTATTTTCACCGTATTTTATATATACTCACACATATAAAATATACATTCTATAAGTTTCAAATTATCCAAATGATTTGTTACCACTGATATACTTTATAAATCAGTCATCTGTATGCTTAATAAAGGGCTTCATGTTCATTTGATAATTAGTATTGATTTAATCTAATATTTATACAGAATTATAATTTTTTATGATTTAGTGTTATTTTCTTCACAGATTGCTGTTTTATATTGTTTACATATTCATTAAGACTGCTAAGAATATGTTTCTGTTATTGCACTGTTTATTAATAAGATTTGATTTTATTGATGAGTATAAGTGTGTAACTGAATTTATTAAGTGATATGTGGTGATATATTTTTCTTTTTATATTACAAAGATTTGCTTAAAGTATTATTTTTTTTTAAAATATTTTATAGAAGGTAGGTGGCCAACATTTTTTAATTTAATCAATTATGATTTTAAAGCTGCCACCAAAATATAGTATTATTGTATCATTAAGTGTTAAGGCTTTATTAATAAATTGTTTTAACAAACCAATGATTTTTTGTTTTATATGTGGTTACCTTAGCCAATATTTTATTAATGTTTGGATCCAAACAATAATAAATTAAAGTTCCAAATGATGCTGTGATTCGCCTGATTAGGGTAGGTAAAACTTCAAATAATTGCTAATGAAATAGGTAAAAGGAAAGTTCTGATAACGAATCATTTTGAAACTAGGATACCATTAATAAAAAAACAAATACATATAATATAATACCATAAGAACTTATATTACACTTTCTGTTCACATTCAGATGAAAATGACATTAGAATCATTACCAACTAACCAAATCAACATGGAAAATAGTAATATTAATATTCTGTATTAATAATACCGAATATTAATACACTTAAATTTAATACTGATAGAAATTTGAATCAAAGTTAGAAATCAATCTTTTGTCACTAATAATTTTAATAGGTATTTGTTTAGTATGACCTCATTACTTATTACACATGTTAATTATTATATAGTACAAAATAATTTAAATAGTTCTAGTTAAGGACTAACTAATATTTTCTCAAGAGAAAAATGTCTTGGAATAATTAAGTATCACTTCATGGTTGGTAGTCTCCTATTCATGTTCAGTGCACCTTGCCAGCAGGAGAATAAGGACGGATAGTGGACTAGTTTCTACTTCCTTGGCTTATCGCTTCACCCGTAGTAGTCTTAACACTTATTAGGTCTCTCAACATCCTTGCATATTAGAGCTTGATATGTCTTGAACTTATAGTTCATGCTACCAGATAACAACAAGGAATGTTGACAATTAAAGCTTCCACAATATGAGAAATTCTGCCCCAGGAAGGACAAGGACACAGGGTGAAGGTCTCAGATGTCTTCAAGACTTGATAGGAGAACAGGAAATGATGACTTGTTGGGACATAGCCTGCTCGTAAGTAGGTAACCCAGTAACCAGGGTATAGCTCGGAAGTGATTCTACAGACTGGCGTCTCTGGCAAGAGCTATCTGACCCGCTAGGCAGTCTCAAGTCTATAACACAATCACATTGAAATTATTTCAGGCTGAGCCTTACATTACTTACAAACCTAAAACATTCACACATATAAAACTATGGTTAGTAAGCCTAAGTAATACAAAAGTAGGCCATAGTACAACTTCTGACTATTTTTTATCTTAGTTTTTCTTTTTATTATTTTACTGTAAGATTATCAGTTAACCATATTTAATCAATGAAAGAAGATAGTCCGAGCGGATGTAAAAAAAATAGTGAATAGTTATTTTAGTTTAGTAATGAATAATAAATAGTTTTTCTTGAAGAAGTTTGTCGGGGGGTGCGGTCAGCAAAGAACAACATAAATAAATATGGTTTTGTTTATTTATGTTGTTCTTTGCTGACCGCACCCCCC
>NW_027115695.1:2931-3591 GCF_000696795.3 Halyomorpha halys | reverse complement strand
TTTTTTTTACTTTTATCATCCCATAGGCGTTGATGACCAGAGGGTTTTACGCCTTTAAGCAAAAAATCAACAACAACAACATTTTTTTAAAAAGCAACACTTCGTAAAAAATGTACGGAAAAATTAATATAATGCGAATTTATAGTGGCAAATATGTATCTCAGAAACCAGCTATCATATTACCAAATTTTTCACGATATTTGCTAAAATAAATTGATTTCTAGTTGTTCGAGCAAAATTTATATTCATAAGCAAATATCATAAAAACTACTATCCCTAGGAAGATAAACGTTTTTAAACTACTTTTTTTAGAAAACTCCCCGAGTTTGTCTATCTTGGTTCCCTCATAACCCAAGACAATGTTGTGGACTCCGAAATTAAACGAAGCGGGGCCTCAGTCCCTATTTTAGGAGCCGTGCTTTGTCTATGGATACCAAGATTTATTTTTATAAAACAATTATTTAGTTAGTCTTGTTTGAACAACTAGAAATCATCATCTTGTTAATTTATTTCATATCATGAAAACTACTACTCATACGAATATTAACTTCATAAATTATTTTACACCACATTAAAGTACCTCTACGTCTCATGGTTCCTGAGATAAAAAATTCTCAGATAATGGAGTATTTAGCTTCCTATCACCTCATATTTATAAAT
>NW_027115695.1:0-721 GCF_000696795.3 Halyomorpha halys | reverse complement strand
ATCCTTGCAGCATTATTTTGGTATTCTAATAGCTCTGGTTCCACTTCAAGTTGACAGCAATTAATTTTTTTGATGTGGTGTAGATAGTTGACCGTTAATCTGATAATGTGAACATGTGATACCAATTAATATCAAGTGATTGTATTGAGAGAGAAATACACTATTCAAAAAAGTAGTGCCACCTAGCTGTATTGGGTTGCTACACATAGCATACTAAGACTAGTTGGACGATTGCTTATAAAAAAAGAAAAGAGGAATTGTCAATTGACCCAAGAACGAATAGAGAATATCCTACGAAAACAAGTTTTGCCTCGTTACTAAAACTTAACAGAACTCACATTCTGCCATTGCCAAAAATAAGTAAAGGACAAATGGAGATAACCCCCTCGGCCTTTTATTTTTTTTAATTTACCCTTATTAAAAGGGCAATATTACAATAAATTGCAGTTATTTCTTTTTGTTGAAATATTTTAATTTTCTCATCTCTTCTTTATTTGAACTTTTCTCTTACCCCTTGTGATGTAAAAAAAAAAACTTTTTTCTATTAAAACAAAAAATTATATCAATAATATCCTAACTTCCTAAGTTCGAAGGTATTAGTTTTAATTTTTAGTACTTTACCATAATTTTAAATTAGTTCTAATTTTTTTGTTTTTGTACTTTTCGAGTGATAGCACATTCTGCATGTGCGCATTTACTTATAAGGACTTTTGTAAAAAAA
>NW_027115694.1:9454-9827 GCF_000696795.3 Halyomorpha halys | reverse complement strand
TCAAACCTTTGCCATTTTTATAAAAAGGAAGGCTTACAACTATTTATTTTCCGACGTTTCGACCTGAGTTTTGTTGTCTCCAAATAATTAAAATCTTCTATGATTATAAGATGATGTAGGCAGTTGACTGCCTATCTATTTTAGGCTGTTGACTATAGTCTATTATAGGCTGTAGGCTATAGGTTATTATAGGCTGTAGGCTATAGGTTATTACAGGCTGTAGGCTATAGTCTATTACAGGCTGTAGGCTATAGGTTATTATAGGCTATTAGAGGATTGAATCGAGCCTTATATATATATAGCACTTCTAGGAGTGAGCTAATTGTTGTCAGGTGAGTGTGCCTTAGTGATCATAGGTCACCTCTACCTGTGC
>NW_027115694.1:3303-5434 GCF_000696795.3 Halyomorpha halys | reverse complement strand
GGTTCGGGAAATTATTTTTTTCAATACAACAGTACTTTTTTCTAAAAATTAAAACCAATTTATATAATTTAAATAACCATGTATAAGATGCATTATATTAGCTATCTTATTAATCATAATATTATTAAATATGAATTTTTCAAGCTATCAGTTTTCTCATACTGATTCTCATTCTTTTGATTTTGTTTTTGTAAAAAAAATGAAACATACAATACTTATTTCTATCACTCAATCATAAACAAAATCTATGAGAAAACTGTTATATAGGATAATTCATATAAAATGAAATAGGAAACATGCTAACGAACAACTAAATTACCAATAAAAACAGCGCTCTTCACAAACTCTGCTTTCCCCTCAAAACGGAATGAGGTTAAAAACCATATCAGAAAGAACGACAAATTTCCCTCTCGACTGAATCCATCTCAAGACTGAGTGCTAAGACCAAAGGCTGAACCAATCACAGCTCATCTGAACACAGCCAACTTTATCTCCTTTACATGAGCCAGCGAAGCCCGCCATTTTTCATCAGATTCGCCTCCACTGGTTCGGACATAATTGGCACTACCCCCTTCCGCCCGGGGGTAATGGAGGAGTTTACAATACCTAGTTGAAATATAACTCGGCTAAATGTTAAACCAATTGGAAGTCTTCATTTTACACTTGGTGCACAAGGATCAGCTAACAAATAATTCAACATTCATAATATAGAAAATATTATGTTTTCTATCAAAAACGTTATGACTAAGACATTATTGTAGGATTTTAAACATATATTTGACCAACATAAACCTTTAAAAAAAAAATAAATCTTTACTGCTACAACCATGAAAAGTTAGGGATGTATAACCGCAAATTTTGACTTATCCTTAGTTATATATTTATCGTTTATACTTGCTCACGCTCAGCGGAGAAGGTAGTGAGTTAAAGGAAAATAATAAAAAAAATAAATATAATCGCAAAAGGGAAAAAAAAGACCAAACAATAAAGAATAAATTGCTCATTAGGTGTCACGTTATTTTTTCTTGGAAATTACGAAAACCCCGAAACAATATAACTGAAATAGACCATTATATAAATAATTGTCGAATTATAACCACTGGCGAATACCTTTACATGCAGATAACAGAAAACCTAGGGGTGTTACCTCCCACCTGTTGAATTATCGTAATTTTCCGTGAACAACAAAAAAAAACATAAAGTAAATTTACAAGTTAAAAGCAGAGAAAGAACAGCAGAACTAAATGTACAAAAGTTTAATAAGAAGAAATATATGTACACAGAATGAAAAAGGAAAAAAAGAATTCTTATCAATTAATAAAACAATTAAAACTTATAGGTTGACTTAACCTTAACTTAAATGCTTAACCTTAATAACTATATTTACATTATTATCCAAAAGAGCATAAAAGTGAATATAAAATTAAAAAAAAAACAAAAATAAAATTTAGTTCAAACCCATTTCTTATATGGTGCTATTTCGGTTCAAACAATAAAGACAGAGGGCCTTTAAATTATTACCACTTCACATTGAACAATCGTAACGTGTTCCGAAATCAAACTGTCGCCTTCACAAAACCAAAACCCACTCGTCTGAACATATCCTCGTGTTTTGTTTTTCCCATGACAACCATAACACTTCTTGTCTACGCAGATCTAGCCAGTGATTTTATTTCACCATGGCAACCGTAACAGGTGCAGTAATTTGTAACAATGTATTTACTTAGCCAACAGTTGTTCAAGGTGGTGATTTGGTCATAATCACGGTTGACCGCCAGATTTTTACCCAAGTAAAGTTGAGAGTACCTACAGGGGTAGACCCTGAATCCTAAGGGCTGTCTTACAGTTACACTGAAATAGAAAATAATTATCCGGCTGTGTCAGGATTCGAACCTGGTTCCAATGAGTTAGTGGCAGAGTGCTTTACCTCTGAGCTACTTCGCTCCCTTATAACATATCTAGTATAGAGTTTATTATTCACTCCCAGTATAGAACTTTAATTTGTAAACAACAATTAATTTTGTGTTTACACACTCCAGAACTTTTTTATTCCTCATATTCACAAAAATATATTGGGCAACGTTCTATCGCTGGATTATAGATGTTCTAGATCGGATGAGATATCCTAAAC
>NW_027115694.1:0-844 GCF_000696795.3 Halyomorpha halys | reverse complement strand
AAATATTATATATTTTATTTATTTATTTTTTCAGGTTGATTTTAGACATTGATATAAAAATGGACGGTGAGTCCGAATCGTCATTGGGATGATAATAAATTTATGGCAGGAGTTTTAAGAGTATTTTTATTGCCTGTAAATTATATAAGATACGGGTGATAAGAGGCAGTAAGCGACAAAGTAGTTCTGGTACTGTTAGGCTGAAGGACGTTTACACGGTGACAGAAACTGCCATGGTGTAAACTTTATGTCAGTTACTATCACGATAATATTTACTGTCGCAACACTGTCGCTTCTTCTCAATAAAGATTTTTTTTAGTTATTAGTCTTTTCTTTTTTTTTTCTATGAACTTTAGATTATCTTCAGTTAATGAGAAAGAAGATCTCCTCTAGAAATGTTTTTGGAGTTCTATCAGTGGGTAGATTCTCCACATGTTTTTATCATGTCACTATGTCACTTACAGCAAATTTACTTGTTGTATATATGTGTATACAGTTGTAAATATCAATAAATAAATTATTAAAAAAAAAAAAAAATGTTAATGAGACATACTTCGACCATCCGTGCACGCGCAGCCCAATATAATTTCCTTTTTATTTTACCCAGCCACCTGTTGAGTTAAATTCTTTGTAATTTCTTTTTTGATGTATTGAACAAGTTTCTAAATTTGCCGACGCGGTTTCTTCTAGCTGGCGAAGCTTGCAAAGTTAAGTGGGTTTTCAAAGACACAGATTTTAAACAAATGTTTCGAAAGAAAATCGTGGCCAGTTACATTCTAAAACAGATTATAATTTGTCTTCTTGAAGGGTTCCTTGGCATAGGTTCCGCCTGCGAGGGTGCCAG
>NW_027115693.1:0-5349 GCF_000696795.3 Halyomorpha halys | reverse complement strand
TTAGAAGATATAATAAATTATTTTATGTCACATTAAACTAGCTTTAATTTGAGTGCTAAAATACATATGCACATTTCATGATTTCTGAGATAAATATTTTTCGGAATAAATTCACTAACGACTATATTTTGGTACATTTTAAAAAATGTAACATTCATAAATAAAATGTTGCTTTTAAAAAAACTGTATCTCCGGAACTATTAAACGTTATATGAGCTCTGTCAGGGCTCATGTAACTATTATGTAATTATAATACAACTTAGATATTTTTTATATTAATTGATATAAAAAAAAAAAAAAAATTATTTAATTTGCATGAAATGCTACCCATAATAATTTTTAAATAATAACTTTCCAATTTATATTTAATCAAATATATAAATAAATATTATATTGTACTTTTATTAAACAGGAAATGAATGAGGATTAGATCATAGTTCAATTCCTGAAAGACCAATGAGACATTGATTTTTGACAAATTATAATTGTACATCAAAAATTGTTTGTGATTATTTCAAAATTTTAATCTCCCCCAGCAAAATAGGTGCTGAAAGATCAATTTAAATGATATTGGAGTGAGATGCTCCCATAATATATTTTAAATAGTAAATTTCCAAAAGTGGACATATTGACTTTTGATAGAAAAATTTTCAATGATTTAAATAAATCAATATGTTAAATTGTCTTATTTTCATAACATTCTTATTATAAACAGCATTGAGTTAATTTTTTAAAAAGAATTAATATACGACATTGTTCTGTTAATAATTTATGACAGAAACTCCTGATACCTAAAAGTTGAATATTCATAAACTATTCTGAAATATGCGGTACTGATGCAAATTACCGAGACCTCCATTAGAGTAAAAGGCCTCTGACCACAACCCCCTGAGGTTACACTTTTGTAAAAACGTTAAAAAAAATTTAAATTCATGAGGAAACGTTTCTTTGTTATTCGAAAGCCTTTGATGTTTCTGTTTTGAGCGTTGGTGTTATAAAACACTAAACTCGCAACCATTTTTCCTTCTTTTTTTATCGGATGTAGAAGGTCCATGACCCTAGACTTTTTGTCGTTTGTTACCCAGACACTCCTGTCTTTGGCAGTCCCTCCACTTCCGCTAAAGTGGTTCAGTCTTGTCTGGACATCGTATTCTGAAGGACTACTTGAGCTTGAGGATATCTTATGACATTTTTGCGTTAGTTACGTTAAGTTCTTCTCTTCTTTGGTATCCTTATAAACAGAATATGACATTTTAAGCCAAAAACATGTTTATTAAGAGAGAAATAATATTGTGAAATATTACAATCTGCCTTATTGAATTAAATGATTCATTCATGAAAAATGACATGAATGAATTAATCATTTAATAAATATTATATTATATTTAAATTAATAAAATTGAAGAGAAAAGAACAATACTCTTCTTTTCAATAAAATTGAAGAGAAAAGAAGAGTATTGATAAATAAGTAAGTGTGGGTGGGATTGAAAATGAATGAGGATTAGATAGTTTAATTCCTGAAATACCAATGAGACATTGATGTTTGATAAATTATAAAAATTATTTGAGATTATTTCAAAATTTATATTGGAATGAAATGCTCCCATAATATATTTTAAATAGTAAATTTCCAAAAGTGGATTTATTGAATTTTGAAAGAAAAATTTTCAATGATTCCAATTTACCTTACTGAATTAAATGATACATTCATGCCATTTTTGCTGACTCTATCCGAATAAGCTGAGGACTTGGGTTGGATAGAGAATGTAGCTAATTTACAAAAGCCCTCGGGGCCACTGCCGTTTCTACCCTCAAGAAGGACTAAGGGATAAGTGGAACTATGCTAAAAGACCAAAATGATGGTGTAAGTTTCTAATGGAATAAGGTTTTAAAAAAAATGCTATATAATTTTTCTTTTACAATGTAAGGTTTTTTTAATGTATTTATTATATGCTAAATAATTAATAACGATGAGAGTTACTTGAATATCTCCTTACCAAATCGTTAGCGCCCGTACATTCATATGGAATTTTTGAATTTATATTTTCCGTTCAGACCTTTATAGATAAGTACTATTTCGTCAGTTTATACCTGTTGTATTAAAATCAAACATTTGCGATTCATATAATCATTGATGTGAATAAGGTAGTATTTTTTTTTTTTTTATAAATTTGTTTACACAAAATTCTGTTAACCCATGTTTGAGAAGATGAGGATTGATGTTTCTATTTAATTCCTGTTTTAGGGCCACAAAACGTTCTCCGATACACTCGTAACCCACACCCGGGTTGGGGTGAGTTATACAAAGAATGGGGAAGGGAAAACGATATATGAAAATTCTTGCTACATCTCTTTGGTCCGTGAAATTGTAGCCTTTGGAATGCCTATATCCCCTTCTGGACTTTCAGTATCCCTCTGGACTTTAATATTTCAACATTTCGATTTTACTGCTTCAAATAAAACCTTATTTAAGATAATAAATATCTATTAAATTTAAAGAAAATGCAATATTAAATCAAACAAAAACTTTATTTAGTTTATTTATTTAATACCAGATCGGCCTAGTGGGCCTTACATAGTAAATGTATCAGGTACCTTTTTCTTTTTAACGATTGATCATGCGGGGGGGGGGGGTTATAGTCCCATACAAAAGACAATATACAACGTTATAAATAAAAAAAATAAATTATGATAAAATAAATAGATTAAAATAATAATTCTTAATAAAAGACAGAAGTAAAGTTAATAACAAAAAAAAAAAGATTTCTAATAGGAAAAAAAAATTAAAATTAATTTAAGAAAAAGATGAAGAGAAAAAAAATAAGATAAAATAAAATTTTATAGTGACAGTAACAGAACTGATAAATATAGAACATATAACAGAATGTCCTGCAGCAGCCTGGGTTTCAGTCTTCGAGTTGAGGTTAGGTTTCCCAAGTTGTAGGTCACTGCTCCTTTAACTGTCGGTAACTGGGAGTGGAACTTCATGAACCATTTTTTGATGTAATCTTCTATTGTCTCTATTTGTAATTTCAGATGCAATTAGCTGTCTATTACAAACCAAGGAGCATTTGTGACAATTTTTACGATTTTATTTTGGAAAGATTGTAAGTTTTTCCTTTTCCTAAATGATACCGCTCCATAGACTTCACAGCCATACATTAGCAGTGGCGTGAGAATTGTTTTAAAAATAAGAAAAGCTGTTTCTGGTTTTAATTTGGATTTTATATTTAGGATAGGATATAGCATTGCTAACCTTTCGTAGGTTTGAGTTAGTTTGATATTTATATAAAAAAAAACTTTGGAATGATAATAAAATAAAAACTTAAAAAATTCATTTTATACTTATTTAAATTTACACAAATGTTGTGTAACCCTGAATCATTCTCTACAGGTGAACAGTAATACAGGGCTTCAGGAAATCCCAGTGCTCCTCTTTTCTCGCATCAATGGTATTAAAAGCCAGTGGAGGCATATTGCAAGAACTGAAGCTACAATAGTTAAAATTATGAATAAATATTCCTTTTATATAGGGTGTCTATATATTTATTGTTATTCATCTTCTGGTTTCTCTTATGTCTCCTGTTGATATACTGAGTTGAGGTGGCATTATCATAATTTCTGACGGGTATTTCTCCTTGTTTTTTGTTTGTTTTTTTTCAATTCTTAAAAACCTTTATTATCTTTCGTATAAACTTTAAATCATTTAATTCTTATCCATTACTTGCTATACACGTTTCTGCTAAGGATTTGATGTTCATTTGCGAATACAGTTTTTTATTTATATATTGTCTTATTTTCATAACATTCTTATTATAAACAGCATTGAGTTAATTTTTTAAAAAGAATTAATATACGTATATATATATATATAATTCAAATTATTGTCTATTAACTGAATAATATATGTTGATGTTTCAAAACGTAATCCCCAGATTACCACTCTGATTTGTGAATTAGGAATGGAATATGTCTTAGTCAGGACAGCTTCTTCTCTATTTATAAAGCTACTCAAAATATTTCCCACGAGGCATAATTGAGTAATATGGCTTAGTTAGGATAACATGATCCCTTCAGCACCGGAAATTGAACCTGTTTATCCAAGTTTATAAAATATAAATTGCTTGTGAAATCAGAATCGGTTAATTATAAGAAGTGGATACATCTCTATGATTTAATTAAACTATGGGATATTGAATATGATAAAAATTATAAACAAGAATGAAAAAAAAAACAGAAAATGCCTTACGAAACAAATCTGACACATAACACGTCATTTATACACAACACCTACACCACGTACAATGAATACTGATGAAGCAAGTAATGTGTGAACTCCATGGCTAGCATCCCGATTTCTGATTACACAATTCCCAAATGGGAGGCAAATGATATCCACCAGGATAACGAATGGTATATAGATAACTATGTTAATACAGAAACACTAGAAACATTCAGCATTACCAGAAGATGTTGGCAAATTTTATATGGCATTACTACGAAAAAGCTGTTAAGTATATTTTCCGCAATGGGGTTTCAATGTTAATAAAACTAATACAATACTTTTACTTATAATTTTGGAAAGAATCACTACTCAAAAACACCTAGTACAAGAGCCCGATGGAAGAAAAGTCAGTTATTTCACATCAATTTTAAAATGATTTATTGAAAAATACGTATAATTACTAGTAAAAGTTGATGAGTCTGCTATGTGTTCAGGGAAATAAAATAAGAAAACGACTGTTTCAAAATTTAAAAAAAAAAAAAAATATTCGAAGCTCCATATCTTGAAACCACCTACAACACTAGAAAACCAAATAAGATACCATTTAAATTATAGTAAATTTTCTAAAATATAAACCCTAGCATAGAATTTTACTTTAAATAGTCCCCAAGATACAATTTTTTTCTTTTAACAGCTACATTTAATAAAAAATGTACTGAAAAATCAGTAGTAAGTGAATTTATTGTGGTAGATTTTGATCTGAGGAACTATGAAACGTACAAATGTCTTTTAGCAAAAGCCATCCGAAGCTCAGTTGGATTGCCTGGGGCGTTGACTTTTTTCATTGAGTGGTGGTCCCAAAAAATAAAAAAAATCTTCACCCCTCCAACCATGGTTTGGCAGTATAGGATTCCAATGTAAATCCAAAAAAAAATGTCAATTAGCACTCAAATTAAAGCTAGTTTCATGTACTATAAAGTTGTTTATTACTGTTATATTTTTAGGAGTTGTAGTCTTTATGATATTTGCCAAAATAAAGAAACAAGACAATGATTTTTAGTTGTTCAGACAAAACTTTTAGTTTATGAAATGGTTTATAACAGGAATCACTGGACGTACAGATG
>NW_027115692.1:0-5898 GCF_000696795.3 Halyomorpha halys | reverse complement strand
AGAGTGCTACCATTGGGTAGTTTCTCTACATGCTTGTACCATACCATTATGATTTCCTCAAATTTACTTGATGTATTTTATGTAAAGTTGTAAATATCAATAAATAAATTTAATAAAAAAAAAAAGTTTTGCTTACGCATGCACTAACGTATTTTTTAGAGGCCTCTATATTTTGAAAACACCTTATCCGATTTGAAAAAAAAATGTAGGAAAGTTGCTGATTTGAGTAGATTGGATTCAGTATTAATTTCAATTAATTCCACCCACTCCATTCACTTAGGCAAGAGCATACGTATTATCCTTGACGCCCCAATATTTTGAAAATGGGTCATCTTATAAATTTTCAATATTGTAGAGAATTTGTTAAGGATGTTCTAGTATAAATTTTATCAAATTTCATCCTCTAGTTTCGCTTCCTCGAAAGTGTAAATGTTAAAGTTTTGAGTCCATATATGCTGTATCTTAAAAAATATTAGTTCTTGAATTTCGAAAAACATTTTTTCGAAATCAGCAGCCTCAAAAACATAGAAAACGACAGAAAAATAATTATGTCATTTTCTCCTGTAATAAGCTATCAAACTCTTCCATAGTTCATATTTATATGTTTTATATTATTATTAACAATGAGAGATGCTTGATTCTTTCATATGAATTCGAAATTCAAACCCTGTCATTCTATTTTAATGCTGATAAAATCTAATTAATATTAAAGATAACTTGATTTTACATTGACATATCAAGTTTGATCAAAATCGTTTGAGTCTTTTTTGAAAAAATCGAAAAATTGTAAAAATCTATTGTATAAGAGGGCAATACAGTTAAGAAAATTTAATCGAAAAAGTTGCAGTAACATCCCAAGCATATACCGTCCTTAAATATTTAATTTCATTTTAGTACGATTTTCTGCTTTTGAGCTCGGCTGTTTACACACATAGACCATTTTGCAAGACTTGGTTATCTGGTCTGAAAACATGTATTCCTGTCAAAACCTGGATTCAAATTTTATAAAGAACTCAATACTTCCCCATATTATATATTCCATACATAGGTAAATAAAAGTAAAAATTGCTAGAGCTTGTTGACAAATATAAGAAAAACCTATTTACCTCAGGGAAAGTTTTAAAAGTACCCCTATCCTCTGTTAATTTTATAAATAGAGCAAGAAAGTTTCGAAACTGTGACCCTTTGCTCAAGTGGCGAGTGTTTGTGTCTGTTTGGAATATTCTTCGAGCCGGTTGGTCAATCACAAATGTACTATTTGTTTTTGAGAGTCGAGAGCAAGTGGAGAGAGGTGTATTCTGAAAGTAAACAAACGGATTCCAATGGTCTTAAATTCCAGCACCCTTCACATTATATGTCCAGAGTATCGCTACCAGCCCACCTAGGGTAGGAATAGAATAAAAGGGGCTTTAGCGGACAAAAATAGTCGCGGTGTCAAGCAAAAACATACTCGGTATCTCAGAATCTATTAGAATTGACTCTGGTTGCTACTTTAATATTTTTAATTCTTGTACTTATAAGATCTTAACAGCAATACAAGATTTTAAATTGGAAAAGTGATTCTAAATAAGTCATTTCACTATAAGTCACTATCTTTTGAGCTCTGCTCTATCCCTCGCACGTGGGGAATAGAGTGGGCTCACACTACACAATCGACCTGAGGATCCCTTCAGGTCGATTGTGTAAATATTGTATATTAGAGTGTAAATATGACTAGAGATTATATTATATTATTTTATTTTTTCATACACATAGTTTGATTATGTTCATTTTCTTTATCCTTTTTTTAATATATTTTAAGAGAGATTTTATTTATTTTTATGTGCTTATTTTTTCATTTATTTTACTATGGGTGTGATCATTCATCACTATTACCTATTGCCCACAACTGTGTGTATGGCAGATTGTAATATCTATCAATAAATAAAAAGTATCATAAAAAAAAAAAAAAATATCTATAGAGAATTAAATAACTATTTAAATGAGTAGCTATACATTTTCCAGATTTAGTTTTTAGGCATTAAAAATATTTTTTTTTTTTTTTTATGAATCGCTCTCAGCCCGTGTATGTACATATATTGTATTTGTTTATAATTAAAGATATTGAGGAGGTTAGAAGAAAAAAAAACTCAATCCAAATTTTTGTCCCATTCTTATTGCAATTCTATCATTCACATAAGAAGGAACCGCCGTTAATAGTTTACGCATCAGAGGAATTGTTTTCGAGACACACTGAAAATGAATAATATTTATTTTTTTTTTATGCTAAGACAGAGATAAGAAGTGTTACCATGGAAACCTGACCAGATTCACAGCCATGGATCCAAAGTCCAAATCCTTGCTAATGGTCCGATTTAGATGATTTTAGATTTGTGTTGTAGAGAATTCCAGTATCTTTAAAATATTTGTCCATAATAATCTACCAGATATTTGTTTTTCAAGTTATTCTGAAAACAATTTGTTTTGGAGTACTAGAAATAATCTTTTTTAATCTTATTAAAAAATATTGATATTGAGAATCAATCAACAAATAAAAAATTAACACAAAAAACTTAAATACACACAATGCAGGATGAACAGGCTGGAAATGTAAGGAGAAACAGAAGAAATCAGGAAAAACATTTTAAAATAATATTCTACTTGAATAGCTAAATTATTTAAATATATACTTATTAACAGGGAGACAGACAAACAGTATATAGCCATATTGATATTTTCAAAAAGATAATACCAAGAATAACTTAACATTGATTTGTTCTAAAGAGGCATATGAATAAACAGTGAATGACATTGTTTAAGCAAAGTATTGTGAAATCATAAAACAAAATGAATATACTTAACAATAAAGTAAAATTGACTATATGATTTAATTGTATACATAAATTGTTGATACATGTTATATTAAATGTTACAATTGTAGGAGTACTAGTTCTTGAAGATTGGGAAACCAGAAACGTTGTGTAAGCAAATATATAATATTGATAATATTCTAAAAGAAATTTATTTTTACCTCAAGATTTATTAAATTTTTTTTTTAAAATCAGGCTTATTTCACACCTGTTTACGTTCACCGTTATCAATTTTAAGTATATATTTATTGTTCTTTTTGAGATAGTGTGATCAATAATATAGATTGAATGAGTAGTTACAGACACGTACGGTTTTTAAACATACAATCCCAACCAATCACAAGGTTTTTCCTTCGACCAATTAAAATATTCCCATTTTACAGTGGCAAGACACACAATAAGAGGCCCTTCCGATCACAGAGTCTATGTAGGGCCAATTTAACAAAATATTTATTCTTCAAAATAGCTTTATCTTAATAAGGTAGTAAACGTTCGAAATACAATGATGGTAGTTTCTTCAATTCTTTTATATTTTAAATCTTCTAAAACCCTCCAATAGAGGTTGAAACATTGGTTCAGTTTCACACCCGGACAAAAACAAATCAAGAAATTTTAAATTCGTTCAGATCTTAAACAGGAAGAATTATAATTTTTGATTTTTATTTATTTAGATCTAGAAAACATTATTAGGTAGGAATTGGTATAAGAAAACTTTTAATTCAAGTATTGTAGTATTATAAGCTATTATAGTGCTTGGCAATGCTTATAGATTTTCCATATCAAAACGTTGGTGTAGGATAGATCCCGAATATAAATACAACTAAAATAATGTATGTGATAATTTTGTATATCTGCATGTGTTTATAAGGGGTGAAGGGAGAGAGGATATATTTGAATGTGTAGAAAATTTAAATACGTAAGGTTATTTTATTATTATTGTTTAATATTCCATTCTGTCATATATTTATATACAATGGCAATAGGGATCACAGAGCCCATCTATACCATATTTACAAATATATAAATTAAATGATAACAACATAAGAAATAAAATTAATAATAATAAAGAAAAAAAATAAACGAATTTAAAAAAAATAAACTTTAAGTAAAATAACATCTTAAACATAATCATTCCGATTTACAATATGTACATTCACCCTGGGAAACAACGAACTCCCCCCCCACCTATAGAGGAAAGAACAGGACTCCGGAGATCCCGGCGCTTCTCTCTCAATTTGGGGGCAAATATTTGCCAATATACACCGAATAAGTTTACTAATGTGTTCAAATGAGCATTTCAGTTGACAGATGGGTCATATCTAATTTCAACAGTTTTTCGAAAAGTACATTTAATAATATTTCTCGTTAGAAATTTTTAAGATATTCATTTTGCAAAGATATGGAAGAAATATTGTACATTACATTCTACGACTTTATATGTTTTATATTATTTTTGTCAAAAATCTTTGACTTTCCAACAGTATATAATAAATCTATATTACTACTTTTATTTCGACTTGAATTTTTTTTCAACCTGGAAAAATATATTACTTCTTATCTCTTTAAGTTAATAATCAAATACTAGTAAAAATGTGAGGTGGTGGAACTTGAGAGTAATTTTGAAACTTTGGCAACTAAGCCTCATAAAACTATTTCAGTGTGGATAAGACCTATCTGATACAAAAGATCCCTTAATTTTACATTGAGTTTACTATTTTTAATAAAATCGTTAGAGCCGTTTTTGAGGAAATCCTAAAAAAACTTTAAAATCGATTACATAAATTGTTAAATCGATGTTAATGAAAAAGCTTCTTTAATATCCCATGCTCACACCTGCTCTAAATATGTAATTTCGAGTTTGAGTTAGGCTGATCACATACAAACAAAGAAACCATTTTCCGAAATTTTATTATTCAGACTCAGAGGACCTCAAAAAGTTCCGTCAAAAACTCGGATTCGATATATTCCATACATAGGTGAGTGAAAGTAACATAAAACTATACTGGTTCCATTTCCTCAATACTGACAAGATTTTGTTCAAATCGCTTTGATGATTGTGTATTGTATGTATGATTGTAGTACAAGCTGTTTCTTCAAATAGGGTCCTCCCTAAATGAAATGAATCTTTGTACAAAGGAGCGTAGTGGGCAGTATAGTACGAGATCCTCCAGATAGAAGACAGACACATGCCGCCCCTAGATGAAAGAGACGCCCAGACATCTGTGTACACTTAGCCCTCGGCCTGGTGTGCCATTGTCCTAGCGTAGGCGCCGCCACAGGCTCCTGCAATTAGTGTACAACTGCGTCTTCATCACCATGCTCATTCACTTCACCAAAGGCAAAAGCATTCTCAAAAATTAGCTCATTGAAACGGAAATGGAAAAGGACCATTTTTTCTAACGTTTAGATGGTTTTGGATGACGAAATGGTTAACAGTTCGACTTTAATAAATGGAGTGATTTTTTTTTTTAAAACTATTATCAACCAGAATGTATTTTTATTTTTTTTTTATTTTATTTATTTATTTTTTAATAATTTATTTATTGTTATTTACAACTGTATACATATATACACATCAAGTAAATTTGCTGTAAGTGATATTATGACATGAGAACTCCAAAAACATTTCTAAAGGAGGAGATCTCGAGGCCATCTTCTTTTCAGACGCCTAGTAGGATTATTAGGTAGTGAAGGAGAAGCCACGTTAGAAATGAGTTGACTTGGGTGGTTGGGAAGTTTATCATGGAAGGATTGGTATCTGGTTCTGGCCAAATCGGCAACATATGGGACATTGAGGTTCTGATGGATGATTTGATTTGTGACAAAGTAAGAAGCATTAAGGATTTTACGAAGGATTGGATTCGATGGTTTAGTGGAGCCCCATAGCTCAACTCCGTATGTTCAGATAGGTCTTATAACAGTCATGTAGATCAGTCTTTTGTAATGGATTGGAAGTTTGGTCCGTTTATTTTTTATTAATTTAAATAATTACATCCAAGATGGTACGACCAGATGACATCTATCGGTCGGTGCCAACATATCACATAAA
>NW_027115691.1:0-5036 GCF_000696795.3 Halyomorpha halys | reverse complement strand
TTCTAATTTTAAAAATAAGGCAAGTTAAATAGATAATTATAATAATTAAAGGCTGGTTATTAAGTTAGTTGTGTTAAATATATACTTGCATTTTCCTATATCAGCTTGAAACATTTAATAGTTACGCATTCTTCTACCGAATTGAAACGTTTTGTTATCATAGAAAGACTATTATTCTTTCATTTTGATTAAGTATACTAATTACTAATAAGTAAGTATACTAATTAATAATACTGATTAAGAATACTAATAAGGTATACTTTTGCTATATATAAATGGAATGAAAAGTCACGTTCATATATTACAATTTTAACTATATTGTCTTATATCTTAAACTCGAATAGACATAGTAGCGTCTGATTTTTAATTTTTGTGTGTTTAAATGTTCTTTTGGTACCGTGAAAATCTGTTGATAATCGGTTGAGTATCTTAGATGCCATAATATCTATTCTTAATGTTTATGCTTAATTAGTGAACTATTTTTTGGAAATGGAAGAAAATAGTGCTCATTATGAAGTCACAACTCATTCGTATGCAATCTTCAGTAGAATTTTTCCATTCCAGTAGAATTTTTAAAATGTTTCTTAAATAGTTCATTTATTTTGTTGTCCATAACTTCGTACGGCATCCGAATAAGTTATTCTCTTAAAAGCTAAAACGAGTTTTAGTTTTGGTTTTTGATGCTTTTGCTCAAATACGCATTTCATAATTAGTAGTTTTATACCCCTCATCATTCAATGGCGTTTAAACAAAGATTTGTCCTTCGCTGTTTCCTTCTTTCCTTATTTCCAATTATTCTTCAATAACTGAACTAACATTTTAAAAATTAAAGCATTGAACTATTTCTTCAATTATATCTTTGCATTTTTTTTTCGTTGAAGAATCAGTTACCTAATATTTGAAAAATAAATTGACAAAATATTAAATTTTGGTTATTTGGAAACAATAATAATCATTGAAAAAATGTCTCAGGAAGCACTAAACGTACTCATGTCTACAAATGCTCAAATTGAAGTTATCTAAATAATTTTATAATAATTATCTTCTTAAGAGTAGCAGTTTTCATTATATTTTCCGAATAATTTCACAATATGAAACAAATATTGATTTTTGTCATTTAGAAAAGTGTATCTCGGAAACTATTAGACGTATGCATGTCTGTGGTAATCGAATAAAAGCTAATTAAATACATTTTCTTTAGCATGTTAATTTCCACGATATATGCCAAAGTGAATTGACAGAATGTTGATTAAATGTTTCATATGTCCACTTCTCGACCATTTATGACAATAGTGTGATCAATATATTATGTACCTGAAATAATGAAGAAAACAAAAATGGTCGTGGGGATTAATTTATAGAGGGACAATATTTCATGGAATGAATCTAGTTATTACTAAAACTACTTGTGTATGCAGACGATGCGGTCAAGGCAGAACAATCACATCAAGAAACAATACACTCTGTAGGTTGGAAGATGAGGCACGAAAAATGGGGCTCCATGTTAACGAAGATGAAACTAAAACCTTGCTTTAAGGAAGAAGAAGCCCATCCATCCACACTTTTAAAACAATATTAAGCTTTACCTACTTCGTGCTTAAAATAAATTATAACAATAACGAAGGTAAGGAGATAGCAGCTCGAATAATGGCTGAAGATAGAGCTTATTTTTCTCTAGCGTGTGCTACATAAGCGTGTGAGACACGTACCCTTACGGAGGCATCGGTAGATCGGTTTGAGAGGAAAATCCTAAGACGGATAATAATGCTTAGACTGGAGGAAGGAGTTCCCCACCTAAGAACAAACATGGAACTTCACTCAATGTAAGGCGATCTATCTCCCATCAATTGATGACAATCTACTACTTCAAACGAGAACGAATGAACTGGTTAGGGTATGCCCTGAAAATGAATGAAGCGAGGATAGCAAGGATGCTTTATCTTTGGAAGCAAAATGGTATGAGGTCTAGAGAAAAACCGAAGCAAGATGAATGGTAAAAGAGGATTTAGGAAAATTGAACAAATTTTGAGCTGGTAAAATAGTAGCATTATCGGTGACCAAAATGTTATAAAGATATCCAAGGAGAGAGCGTTAGACCAGGTGAGCTTGGTGTGAGGATAAGAAGGCGATTTGATGTCACTCCTCACTTGGAGTATTGAAAGGATAGGGCGACTCTTCCACTGAATGGATTAAGCAGGAAAGGGGGTGAGTTTTGGGGCCTCAGGTACCTTGCTACGATGACCAGATATAAAGATGATACCTTTATACCTGGGTATTTTGAGGTACGCATCACCTGCGTGGAACCGGAACCTCACGCAAGCACAGAAGAGAAGACTGGCCACCATAGAGATATAATATGAAATAAAGAGACGGGAACTGGGAGCGTTACCAGAGGAACTCCGGAAGAGGATTGGTGAGACTCCAAACTTTTGGAAGATGATGCGAGAGGACTCCATAGAGGAGTGGAATGGGCGGTGGGTGGCAAGCCAGGAGGGCGCTACTTCCTTTTAAAGATTTTAAACATTTTCCCCACCGTCCAATCAAGATTGAAGGCTGAGTGGTTCATCCCAGACTATTGGATCTCACAGTTCCTAACAGAACATGAGGGATTCCGGGGAAAGCTTTGGAAAGAACATCGACCCCCGTTACCCTAAGTTTGGAGTTCTTGAAACAGCAGAATGATTGCTTCGCCATGGAAAGACACCGAACCAGGCTGTCGAGAGAGACTGGGATTTTCGCCCTCGCTGTCTTGGCTTCTCCCGTCTGATGGAAGAAGAGAACTATCCCTCCTTCAGGGAGTTCGTTTAAGGATGGAAGGAGGTGGCGGGCTCCGCACATTTCACGATGGTAAGGGCTTGACCGCCCGAGAACTGCGAGCCACCCGAAAAGAGGAAGTTGTACTGATACTACCGAATCGGACTGGTACTAGCATGGTGAGCTGCAGGAGGTACCCGAACGGATACCGACCAGGAAGGCTAGACTTAGCGGACGGTTGCAGAAGACAAGATGCAGCCCCATCAGACGCTCAACCGATGGAACCCCTGCCTTTATATATTGTTGAGATTTGGGGGGCAGTGGCATGCGCATGCCCTATTGCTACCGCACCCCGTATGCCAGAAATGGCGAGGAAGAGGGTAAATAGCAAAAAATACAACTAAGGCTTAGCAACCGAAGATAGTGTGAAGAAAAAAAAAAATAGTTACAAAGCTGATCATCATTAGACATGATTGAGAAATGATAAGAATGAAGGATCAAGTGGAATCAAGTCGAGAATCCATGTTGTCGAAATTAAGATTTCAGCAGCATATCTTGACTAGCATGATGTAACAACAAACCAAGCGGTACGAAGATAAAAATTAGGTCTCATTGAAAAGAAAGTTGTACACTGGAAGAACGAATACTTTTCACTATTATAGTTGTTTTTCCCTAATGTAGGTATTCTCTTAGCATTTACGTCCCTAAGGCACATGTTGGTCAAAATCCAATTAATCTTTAGTTGTTTGTAAGAGTAATTATTTACTTTTTATCATACAGAACCAAGGCTTTCTAGGAGACATTCGTTAAAGGTCCCGCGCTGAGTTATTCTGCCTCAGGTAAGGAGACTGCCTAAATTTGAAACTCGTTAAATGTTTTATAAAGTAATTCATAATAATTATCTTCCTAAGAACAGTGGTTTTTTATTTATTTTTAATTCACAAAATGGTTAATAGTTATTTGGAAAAAATATTGGTTTTAGAAAACCTGTGTCAGATTTACACAATCTGATTTTTTCGTCTAAAAAATCGGGATGAGGCGTCTCATTTTTTCATTCCTCCTGTAGCAAGGCGTATCAGAAGAGCTCGAAGACGCCGCAAAAGCTATCAGTTGTGGCATGCAATATCTTCCAGGAAGATTTGGATTGCCCCTACTACCTCACCAGAGTTGAGGACTAGCTGGCCAGGCTCTGTTCAAGAAAGACGGTTTTCCAGACACCAGGCGAATTCATGGTATTCATGATTTTCGCCCACCCTTCAACCTGAACAAGGGAAGCGGCTAGAAGATGCAGAAGTGACCATGAGAGCGAAACTTCTAACACCCGTCACAAACAGATAATTCCTGACATCTCAATATCTCAGACCCCATTATTTGCTCTTGATTGATATTATCAAAATAATTATTAAATTAACCTACTAACTCATTTTCAAGGAATTTTATTTTGGTCTCTTGAAAATATATGAGCTCACTAATAAACAGAAAATGTCTCATGATTTAAACTCTCATTTCAAACCAATTTGGAATAGTATTTTGAGCGTACAACCAGGAATCCTGTAGTAAGGCAAGACCAGGAACTGGTGTAAACAAACTGAATTCGAGAACATAACCAACTCAATTAGGGCTAAAACTGAAGTTTGTTAAGCACACTAATGTTAGATTATAATATTTCATCTATTTGTAATAATTTACGATTTATTGTCAATAAACCTAAAAATATATGGCGCCTATTCTCAGTTAAAATCAGGCATAATAGACCTAGTACCTCCAGAGAATGGTAAACTTCTTATCACTTATTTTTCAACTAACTGACACCATTGAAATAATATAGTAAATTGTAAGCTATTTTTAATAGCCTAACATTATTGTAACTGAATACAGTTATTAAATGAGGAATATCATGGTGCTACTCATTGAATTCATGATTCCAAATGTTTTGAATATAGCTCTGTACTAACACACAAAACAGAAGCATTTTAATTGTTATAATACTTAGTTTTTGGTCCAGTCGATTGAGACTACATTACATGTTCAATTGAAGATTTTCAGGAGGATGCACCACTGGGTGCTGTCTCCTTCATGCCAACCCATGCCTGAATATTACAGCTCATTTTTTTTTTTTTTCGCACCCTCCATTAATAAGGAAAAGGAAAGTAGGGTACATGCAAAAATGTTTAGGTTGATGTTATGCATCCTTTTACTACCAGGGGTATTATAAGGTATTGATTCTATTGTGCACTGTGTGTGTATAGTTGAAGGCGCCAAGTGCGCGTTGATACTATGTT
>NW_027115690.1:62900-63095 GCF_000696795.3 Halyomorpha halys | reverse complement strand
GAGTAAATTTGCTAAAATATGAGCCCTAATAGAGCTGTTTATGTTCAATAGTTCTCGAGATATAGCTTTTTAAAAAGTAACATTTCATAAGAATCTACTGAAGGCTTAGTAGTTAATTTATTTTGAGAAATCTATATCTCAGGAACTATGTGACGTATAGATGTCTATTAGCACTCAAATTAAAGCTAGTTTAAC
>NW_027115690.1:60368-60677 GCF_000696795.3 Halyomorpha halys | reverse complement strand
AAGAAAATCAGGTGCGGTGTACGCATCAAACATTTTTCGATGTAAACATAAACACTGTAGTTTTTGAGTTTTTATTTTGACAATTATAATTAAAATTATCAGAGATTAAAAACAAAAGAATTAAAACCATTTGAATTCATGAAAACATAAAACTGAGAATATATAAACAATACGAAAATCAGGTGCGGTGTGCGCATCACACATTTTCCTATATAAATATAAACACTGTAGATTTGATTTTTCATTTTGACAATTATAATTAAAACTACAAGAGATTAAAAAAAGAATTAAAACAATTGAATTCAAGAA
>NW_027115690.1:59749-60299 GCF_000696795.3 Halyomorpha halys | reverse complement strand
AACAAAAGAATAAAAACCATTTGAATTCATGAAAACATAAAACAGTTTCAATTTTTACTAAAAAGTAACATATTGGGTGAGATTACTAATAGGATATAAATCATAAAAATAGAAAAAAAATATTCTCTCTAGACTTAATCTGGAAAGCACCGGTTCCAATAAATCTTTTACGTGCCAGGTTTAAAGGCTGTGAGAAATATAGACCTATATTTCAGGGGAAAAAATCTTTCTAAACTGTTTGAAGAAGCTGGAGCGAATCCAAATTTACAGGAAGATCTTCCCAAAATGACGCAAATCGGAAAGGATTGAGTAGGGTTTGCGTCGATAATTCATAAACTTGTCGAGATATTTCTAGCAAAGACTTTTCCTAAACTCGCTCAACATATATTACCTCGGTCAACTCCTCGAAAAATCCCCACTGGTTTTCTTCAAGTTTGTTTCCAACAGAGATTAAATGGACTTTTCTTCGAATCATAACTACTGACCACAAAAGCGAAAAATTGATTTATATATATATTAAATATAATCTAAAAATCTCTGGAGAATAAAA
>NW_027115690.1:59226-59699 GCF_000696795.3 Halyomorpha halys | reverse complement strand
TCAGTAATAAGCTTTTGCGCATCACACATTTTTCTATATATAAAAAAAAACACTGTAGTTCTGATTTTTTGTTTTGACAATAATAATTAAAACTATCAGAGATTAAAAAAAAAGAATTAAAAACATTCGAATACAAGAAAATGAAAACTGAGGATACTTTAACAATATGAAAAGCAGGTGCGGTGTGCGCATCACACATTTTTCTATACAAACATAAACACTGTAGTTTTTATTTTTTATTTTGACAATTATAATCAAAATTATCAGAGATTAAAAAAAAAGAATTAAAAAACATTTGAATTCAAGAAAATAAAAAACTGAGAATATATTAGCAATAAGAAAATCAGGTGCTGTGTGCGCAACACAAATTTTTCGATATAAACATAAAGACTGTAGTTTTTTATTTTTTATTTCAGCAATCAAAATTATCAGAGATTAAAAACATTTGAATTCATGAAAATAAAAACTGAGAA
>NW_027115690.1:54088-54686 GCF_000696795.3 Halyomorpha halys | reverse complement strand
AGAAAGTCGTTAGTGAATTAATTGTGGGAATCTGTATTTCAGGAAACATGAGACGTATTGATGCCCATTAGCACTCAATTTTTTTTTTAATATCTTTATAGAAATTTACAACTGTATATTATTAATACCTTCAGTAAATTTGATCTTAGTTAAAATGGAGTGTTACAGGCGTGTAGAGCAACTACCCATTGGTAGCACTCTAATGACATTTAAGACTAGCAGGTCTTGTGGCCCATCTTCTTTTCAGGCGCCTCGGAGGATTGTAAGGAATGCAAGGTTAGAAACTAGGGGGTTTGAGTGGTTAGGGAGTTTGAAATGGAATGATATCTGGTTCGGGCTAGATCGGTTACATAGGGAACAATAAGGTCTTTATGTATGATTTTATTTGTAATAAAGTAAGGAGCATTGAGGATTTTGGATGGTAGAATTGGATACGAGAGAAATTCGAAGGTTTAATGGAGCCCCAATGCTCAACTCCATATATCCAGATTGGCCTTATTACTGTCATGTAGATCAGTCTTGTGTAATGTGTTGGAAGTTTAGAACGTTGGTCTAATAAGTGTTGTAATAGTCGAAATCGACGTGCAGTTTCCTGTCT
>NW_027115690.1:51418-52312 GCF_000696795.3 Halyomorpha halys | reverse complement strand
AACTAGCTTTAATTTGAGTGCTGGCAGACATCTGTCCATCTTATGGTTTCTGAGGTATTTTTTCATAAGCCAAAATATTAGTCCAAACAGTTAGAAATCAACACTTTGGGAATTCATTTTTCAAATATCATGAAAACTAATACTCCTACGAAGATAAAAGTAATGAACTACTTTATAGTAAATTAAATTAGTTTTAATTTGAGTGTTAATGAACATTTGTACGTCGAATGGTTTTTGAGATATATAATTTCTCAAAATAAATTCACTAACTACTCATTTTTCTATAAACATTTCATGAAATATTATATTATATAAATAAGCTATATCTCGGGAACTATTGATCGTAAATGCCTATATTAGGGGTCATATTTTAGCAAATTTACTCTTTTTTAAATGATTGTCTATTAGGTTTTATAGTTTTGTTGATAAGTTCAAAGATATGGAGGTCCGAAAGAAAAATTAATGTTTTTAACGTTTTGAAACAGCCACTATTTTGTATTCCCCTACCTATACGTTAAACTAGCTTTAATTTGAGTGCTAATAGACATCTATACGTCACATAGTTCCTGAGATATAGATTTCTCAAAATAAATTAACTACTAAGCCTTCAATAGATTCTTATGAAATTTTACTTTTTAAAAAGCTATATCTCGAGAACTATTGAACATAAATAGCTCTATTAGGGCTCATATTTTAGCAAATTTACTCTTTTTTAAATTATTGTCTGTTAGGTTTTATAGTTTTGTTGATAATTTCAAAGATATGGAGGCCCAAAAGAAAAATTAATGTTATTAACGTTTTAGTTTTAATTTGAGTGTTAATTGACATTTTTACATCGAATGGTTTTTGAGATATATAATTTCTCAAAATAAATTCACTAGCTACTGATTTTTC
>NW_027115690.1:48217-50478 GCF_000696795.3 Halyomorpha halys | reverse complement strand
TTAGTTTTAATTTGAGTGTTAATTGACATTTTTACATCGAATGGTTTTTGAGATATATAATTTCTCAAAATAAATTCACTAGCTACTGATTTTTCAATGAATATTTCATGAAATATATCTTATTAAAGATATATCTCAGGAACTATTGATCGTATTTTAGCAAATTTACTCTTCTTTAAATGATTGCCTATTAGTTTTTATAGTGTTGTAGGTAGTTTCAAAGATATGAAGGTCCGAATGAAAAATTAATTTTAATTATTTTAATAATTAAGTTCAACAAAGTTTTAAACAGCTCTCATTTTATTCTCCCTACCTATACTTGGCAGGCTCATCAGTTTTGACTAGTAGTCATACATGGTTTTCATTAAAGTAATCAAAAATAACTTTTTTTTCCAGGAGGCTCTTGTACTAATATGTCCTATTTTTTAATCTTTATTTTTTCCTTTTGATTTGTGCAGTTTCCTAAATTGTTTGTCATTAAAATAGTCCTTTTTTCCTTCTGTCCATTCATCTATCCACATTTCAGAGCATTGAGCCATTTATTACTTTGGGGATTTTCTTTCATTACTATTATTAACAATACTTAATATACACAGAAATACTTTCATTGCTTATTTCAAAGAAATAAATAACACATTCATTATACCCAGTAATGAAGAAGAATAGAACAATATTACACTGGAAATATAATTAAAACTAGAGGGAGGAGTAAAAAGGTCAGACCTTTGAAAACAACTCTTCACTTGAATCAGAACGAGCGAACTGTTTTTCTAAACGAGTGAACAGTTTGTTATTTTTCGTTCTCGAATTCACCGCTGATGTGTTTATTTTTCGTTAAGTAGTGAAATTTACTGTCATGTTTAATAAACGAGTAATTAAAAACTGGTGACAATAATTGTTAATCATCAACAGAATAATTGAGTGTAGATTTCCCATTCATTGTCTAAACATAAATAGACTTGTGGGTAAGAATGATTTTTACACTGAATACGTAACAATAAATACATTGAAATACGGACAATAAATAAATATTAAATAAATCGAATGGTATCCTTGTTTAGTCTCAGCACTCTTTATTATATCAACAGTCCAACGTTTCGTCCAATTTGGCCATCCTCAAGGACAATCTTCAAATATAAATCCTCACCTCACGTCAAAATTTAAAAGATTAAAGATCATTAATTATAAGTAAAAATCACTCTATTTTTGTAAAACTTCATTAATTTTTAAACTTTTAATTTTTGATTAATCTATACTATCACTAGAATATAAACAAACTATTTATTATAATAAATAAATATTTTTAAAAACGTAATTGTATATATAAAATGTAATAGCTAAAAATAATGGATAATAACAGTAATAAAAATATAAAATAGTAATAGATAGACATAAAAAGTAAAAAACATATAAATAAAAGTATTATATATTAACATAAAATAACACATATAACCTCAATCTTTAATTTAAGCGTCCGAAAGGGCAGACCGAAATGTAGATGGGAGGATTGCATTAATATTGATTTAGTAGATTTGGGTTTGGAGGACGTCATTGGACAGATGTATGTAGGAAGCGATTGGAGGTACCGGCATTGAACCTTTGGGTTATTATTATTAACATAAAATAAGTTTCACTAAGCTGTGTTCATTAGTAATCTACTGACCGCACCCCGACTATATTTTCCTGACATACTTAAAATAAATTATTAAAATATATTCTATTTCAAGTTGGAATAATATTCAATTATTCCTGAAACATTTTCAGATCTGTTATTAAATAATAACGGAGCCAAAAACGAATCAGACGGTATTATCTGGATCATTTCGTTGCTATTTAACTATTTTCTTCTTCTTTTTTTTAATTCTTAAAAGAAATGTTCTTTTTCTGAGGACGAACGTTTCATTTTTATTTTCCAAAATAGCAGAGACGACTACCTCTAATTCTAATAGTAATAACTAAATAGTTAATACTAATTCTATTCCCTCCTTCATTAGTAGTTCTAATAATACCCTTCCAAACTTCAAATCCCGTATCTTCAACCACCTTCTATTCACCCAATCCGGAAGAATAATAATTGACAAGGTTTATATATTTTCTGCATTTAATCCTTCAGTTTTTCGTTTTATACTTGTAAATGACTGATATACATGACTGTAATAAGGCTAATCTGGAGCTTTGGGGCTCCACTAAACCTTCGAATTCCTCTCGTATTCAATCCTTACAATCCAAAATCCTTCGTAAACTCCTCAATGCTCCTTACT
>NW_027115690.1:45626-48167 GCF_000696795.3 Halyomorpha halys | reverse complement strand
TATAAAATGTAATAGCTAAAAATAATGGATAATAACAGTAATAAAAATATAAAATAGTAATAGATAGACATAAAAAGTAAAAAACATATAAATAAAAGTATTATATATTAACATAAAATAACACATATAACCTCAATCTTTAATTTAAGCGTCCGAAAGGGCAGACCGAAACGTAGATGGGAGGATTGCATTAATATTGATTTAGAAGATTTGGGTTTGGAGGACGTCATTGGACAGATGTATGTAGGAAGCGATTGGAGGTACCGGCATTGAACCTTTGGGTTATTATTATTAACATAAAATAAGTTTCACTAAGCTGTGTTCATTAGTAATCTACTGACCGCACCCCGACTATATTTTCCTGACATACTTAAAATAAATTATTAAAATATATTCTATTTCAAGTTGGAATAATATTCAATTATTCCTGAAACATTTTCAGATCTGTTATTAAATAATAACGGAGCCAAAAACGAATCAGACGGTATTATCTGGATCATTTCGTTGCTATTTAACTATTTTCTTCTTCTTTTTTTTAATTCTTAAAAGAAATGTTCTTTTTCTGAGGACGAACGTTTCATTTTTATTTTCCAAAATAGCAGAGACGACTACCTCTAATTCTAATAGTAATAACTAAATAGTTAATACTAATTCTATTCCCTCCTTCATTAGTAGTTCTAATAATACCCTTCCAAACTTCAAATCCCGTATCTTCAACCACCTTCTATTCACCCAATCCGGAAGAATAATAATTGACAAGGTTTATATATTTTCTGCATTTAATCCTTCAGTTTTTCGTTTTATACTTGTAAATGACTGATATACATGACTGTAATAAGGCTAATCTGGAGCTTTGGGGCTCCACTAAACCTTCGAATTCCTCTCGTATTCAATCCTTACAATCCAAAATCCTTCGTAAACTCCTCAATGCTCCTTACTTTGTCACAAATAAAATCATACATAAAGACCTTAATGTTCGCTATGTAAACGATCTAGCCCGAACCAGATATCACTCCTTCCATTATAAACTCTCTAACCACTCAAACCCCTTAGTTCCTAATCTTGCATCCTCTTCCATTCCTGACAATCCACCGAGGCGCCTGAAAAGAAGATGGCCACGAGATGTAAAATGTCATTAGAGTGCTACTAATGGGTTGTTTCTCTACACGCCTGTAACACTCCAATTTACCTTAGATCAGATTTACTAAATGTATTATAATGTACAGTTGTAAATAGAAATAAATAAATATTAAAAAAAAACAACTTGTAAATATGTATATTAGCAGAAATAGTACCTTTCCATTTATTACTTTTAGTTCAATTGTGTTTGATTTTTTATAATTTTTTTTCTTCTATTTATTATCAGAAGTTATTCATCTTATGTTTTATGATATGATATAAAGTTTTATTTTATTTGTTCTATTTTTACTTTATATACTTTGTTAATTATTGTGGTCCATTATTATCTTTTCGAATTCACTGTTTTATTATATATTATGACGTTTTATAATTTCATTTTTATTTTGTACTTTACTCTAAGGCTTTAAAGCCTAATTCTACCGCCTGTATATTATTCTAAAGGGATGAATCCCAGAATAAATAAAGATTATTGTTATTATTATTATGTTCATAATTAATTAAAACTAAAAAAAAAAATTATGTTTATCATAATACAACAATATGACAATATATATAACAATATGACGATATTTTTATATAATTTTATCTTCTACCGTAAATTTTTTATAAAATTAGAAAATACATATAAAAAAATGCCTGGGAAAGATATTATGAACTGTAAATCACTTACAAACCGCGAAATATATTCAATTGAAAAGATTTAATCCAGGAATATCGAAAGTAACTCATAAATCGCCACCTCTAAGAGGTTTATTCTTCTTAAGGGTTCCTCCTCCGACCTCTAATCCCCGATATCATTTATTCCTCTACCCTTGTTCATCTTCTCAGGATAAAAATTCTTCTCTTTTATAAACGACATATACATTTTTCTTGTAGTTTACGTTGTATAGCATTCTAGCAGACCAGACATTAGACATGGTAGATTTGAGGAAGTAAATAGATTAATCAAATACATACGAAAGTTTGATATAAATTAATATATTTAGTTAAAATTAAAGATACATTATTATTTTTATTCAATTATTGGATTAATGATTAAGTTAATTGTTTATTATAACTATTTAGTTTATAACGGTAAATAATACTGCCTTTCTTTTCTTTCTTCAGACCACTTAGTACCCCTTTTTTTTCCCTCTTCCAATATTGGCGAGATTTGTCAATGTTTTCCTAAACGTACTCTATCTCTAGACAGTCGGTATCTGATTTTTTAAAATTTATGTTGTATGTTTCATATACACTTGAAAATCTTGGGAAGGAACCACCCATTGGTGGCACTTCAAACATTAATTTAAATTAGAAGATCCCGTTGTCATCTTCTTTTCAGACGCCTCGGAGGATTATCAGGGATTGTTAAGGATGAAAGATTAAGAATTAATGGGTTAGGATGGTTAAGGAGTTTGG
>NW_027115690.1:43265-45176 GCF_000696795.3 Halyomorpha halys | reverse complement strand
ATAAAGCATGGGACCTAAGATACTACCTTGAGGAACACCGGCGGACTGAGAAAAGAGAGATGAGTAGGCTAGGTTATGATTTACTTTAAAGGTTCTATCAGTGAGGTAGGAGCGGATTATAAGGAAATATGTTGGGGGTAGGAATTGACGAAGTTTATAGAGCAGACCTGGATGCCAGACTCGATCGAAAGAAGTTTGATATAAATTAATATATTTAGTTAAAATTAAAGATACATTATTATTTTTATTCATTCATTTGATTAATGATTAAATTAATTGTTTATTATAACTATTAAGTTTATAACGGTAAATAATGCTGTCTTTATTATCCACTTTATTCCAAAGAAACCACTTCTTACCCCTTTTTTTTCCTCTTCCATTATTGGTGAGATTGTTCAATGTTTTCCTTTACGTATCTCTATCTAGACAGTCGGTATCTGATATTCTGAGTCTCTTTAGTTCCTCTCTCATTTTCCTCGTGTATCTTTCTATGTTTTTGTAGCTAAAATTGTTTTAAAGATCTTCTTATTCAATCTTTTCGCCTTCATCCTCTTCATGTGCCCATAGACCATCAGCCTTCTGATTCTCATCTCGGTTTCCAGGCCTTTGATTTTTCTGTAAATCTCTTCGTGAGATCTTAGCCTGTAACCTTCTTCTGTTTCAGCAGCTTTTTCAAGTTGGGTAAGCATGTGGTCTCTTTTTATTTATTAATATATATATTTTATTGTTAGATTGGTTCAAAATTTTACTTGTTTTTTTATTTGTCTACATACACATTATGTTAATTTGATTTATCTTTCTGTTTATATACATATAGAAATTTTATTTATTTTTTAATTTTAGTATGAATGTGTAGGTCGTAAATTTTATCAATGAATAAAATGATTATTAATTTCAAATTTGTCGTTAGTTAAGATGATATTTTCTACTTATCCGTTTTTCCTAGTTGTCCTATTACTTAACAATAGAAAACAAATAATTTCAGATATTATGGATTCACATTTTAGATAATTTTTTTTTTATTTCTTAGATCTTATAATTATTCACTCTCACAAGACAATTTTCCTTCATTAATTCCTTCCCCAGGGTGCCAATATTTATTAAATCTCCGGTTCCATCCTTCCTATAGATAATTAGGTTGTAGGCGCCTCCTTCAAAAATCTCATTATTATTAATTATCATTAATCATTTCTTGACTTCACGCATGAAATGTCCGCTTTTTGTAATGATTGATATCGTTCATTTTTATGAATATTCCAAAATCTTTAGTTGCACTTTCATTGGTCAGTCAGTAAAGATCCAAAAAGATCTAATCAGAAAGAAAAGGTTCTACGAAATTCTCGTTCATTTCAAAATGACTATTCCTAAAAGCTATAGATAGCTGACATCCCTCTAGAAGTTAAAACAATTATTAATTTAATAAAACATATATTTTATTCAAGCAAATAATTGGTCTTACCCTTTATTCAGTTTTCACAGCTGACATCCCAACCTATCCTAATACTATCCTCACCACGTATGCCGATGACCACCCATGCCTATTGTCAGTGAACAATGATCCTTACATTGTATCCCAAGTCCTCCAATCCCATATCACCTCTGTTGAAGAATGGTCCCAAAATTGGAGGATTAAATTTAATTCTAATAAATCCCACCAAATCACATTTACCCTTCTTGTAAACCCATGACCTCTTGCCCTTCAGTATCCTTTAATAATACCCCTCTTATTCCTGTCGAATAGGTCCGTTATTTAGGACTACATCAGGACAAACGACATACATAGAATTCTCATACAAGAATGAAAAGACAGGAAACTGCTCGTCGATTCCGACTATTACAACATTTACTAGACAAACGGTCTAAATTGCCAATCCATTACAAAAGACTGATCTACATGACTATTATAAGGCC
>NW_027115690.1:38606-40521 GCF_000696795.3 Halyomorpha halys | reverse complement strand
AGATAAGTTGTCTCCACCTTTTTCATTTTTGTTATCCATTTCAGGCATATATATTTTTTTTTAAATTGCGTCAAAAATTAACAATAATACAACTGAAATAAACTCTCGAGCGCTTAAAATTTGAATAAAATACTTTTTACAATGTTTTTGTTCACGTTTGCGCCGTTATGCGACGCAACTGAAGCTGAAATCAGTTCTTTATTTGAATTATCTCTGTTTAGTAAAAGTTAGAATTTAATTTATTTAAAAGAACAAGAATCAATTATTTACTGTAATATACACATGAAGAATTTATGTTAATATAAAATTAAGGAATCATAATAATAAGTAGATAGTTGACAGTAGGGTTCATGATCTTTAGTTTAACATGTTAAAGCGTGTTAAATGGAAAGACTCATGTTAAATAGAGAAATATTTCCTTCTTTTATTATATTAAAACGATATAACATATAACATGGTTGAGAGTCTGTTACTAGGTCTGCTAAATTGAGAATGACGTCACGTAACAGACCAGCTGAGCTCGTCACCATTTTGTTTGTTGTGTTAAGTTGCTAGCACGCAGTTTGTGAGCAGATTAAGTTAGTATGGTTTTGGATGTTTTTAAAAGTAGTAAAGCAATGGAAGATAATAATAATAATGTAATGACAATTGTCAATTAGCTCATTTTGATTCTTTTCCTCACAAGGTAGAAGATGAACAAGAAAAAGTCAGTTATCTCACCCCAATTTTTGATTTCTTTAATTAAAACTATGCATAATTACTAGTGAAAATTAATGAGTCTGCCACGTATACGTAGGGGGAATAAAAATGACGGATTTTTCAAACGTTAAAAATAATTAATTTTTCATTCGGAACTCTCTATCTTAAAAACTAACAACAACACTAGAAAATCTAAGAGAACATTATTTAAAGTAGAGTAAATTTTCTAAACAGTAAGCCCTAATAGAGCTTTTATGTTCAATAGTTCTCGAGATATAGCTTTTTAAAAAGTAACATTTCATAAGAATCTACTGAAGGATTAGTACTTACTTAATTTATTTTGAGAAATCAATATCTCAGGAACTACTAGTCAGATTAATATATATTTCAATGCTATATTTCAATTATAATGTTTGTTGTTTTCTTATTTTCTATTTTCTTATAATTATGTAATTCCTCTCATCCATTATGGTTGTTTTTTGTCAGCCCTGATGAAGGCTATAAATTCCGGCCGAAACGTTGACACTAATAAATCAGTTTTTACTTATTTGTGTTCTTTACTGATCACACCTCCATTCATTTCGTTATATAAAATTAAGGAAATGTGCATTGTTTTCATTTCACGTAGTCAGGCCCTATAATAGTATCGTAGCTAGTTCCAGTCAACGCTATATTAAATTTAAATATAACAGGGCAACAGGTTGTTTCGTAAGAAACATTCTAAAATAATAATATTAAGAAATATATATATAACTATGAAAGTTTATCGTAAAATATAAAAATAGAAGATAAAGGTGGTAAAGTTCAGTGACCCCGCTATGAACAGGTCGATAAGGCGACCCCAAAACACATATACCCCTTAACTGAGAACAGGTGTTCAATATGGAGAGCTCATCTTTTCTTTTCTTAGATTTAAATTTTACAAATAAAGAAATAAAATTTATGCGTTTTCCCTTTCAAGCAATAAAGATAGTAACTTGAAAAAATAATAATAGAAAAAAGTATTAGAAAATAGTTCTCAATAACATAATTTCTTTTTGGAAGATATTGATTGACCGTGTGTAAAGATGAAAGGAATATGGTCCGGGTGCGGTCAAAAAAACTCAAATAGTAGAATATACTATTTTATTGAGCCAACGTTTCGCCCCACGTTGCAGGGCTTCGTCAGGGCTATTTTGACGGCAGGGCATTTTTTCATCATCATCAAATCATTTTT
>NW_027115690.1:36489-37386 GCF_000696795.3 Halyomorpha halys | reverse complement strand
TACATTTGACTTGGAAGTGCTGTATATGCATTTAAGAACTTGTACAATCTAGATATTCCCCGATGTATAAGTTGGGGGTATTACCCAATTGTAATGCTGGTGGTTGTAATAAATAGAGTGGACTATATTTAATGGATTTTAAAACTAACGGAAGAATTAAGGACCGGAGTTGGAATCCGTTTGGGCAGCAAATTGTTTTCTGTTACACTGCTGCCGTGAGTCAACTCTTATGGGTTCTTGGAGCCCTCCTGGAGTCCACCCAGCCTCTTAAAATAGGGCACCCTTAATTGGTCGAGCGTGATTCTGCCCAAATCACCTCCTTGCACAACCGTTGGTCTAGTAACAGTTCATGGGTTGTAGCAGTACACATTTGAAATAGATAATGTAGTTTAATAATGTTGAAGATGTTGTAGATTACACGGTATGCTATTGAGCTGTTGAAAATGCATTTTCTTGTTCTCTTCTAGTGTTATCTTCTCTCTTTCATCCTGCCTCCGTCCCTTCGCCTGAGTGGGGTGTAGTTTATTCTCTCACAGTGAATTGTTGATCACAACCAAAAATGATGCGGCTCTTGAGATGCTGTTCACTGTTTGTTGTAGATACCAAGATGGCTACCAAAGCCTACTGCCTCATATATCTGCCACTTGATCGTATTATCTTTAATTCTTATTCAAATGTGAGGGGGGGCACTTTCCTCAAACAGAATTAGTAGGTTCCATCATGAAACAAAGGCCAAAAGGAGAAGGAAATAACTATGTATTAAGTATGTCAATATTTCTCTATGAAAGATAGCTTGATAAGATAGATTTGTTTATTGATAGATATTACAATCTGCCACACAGTTGTGGGCAATAGGTAATAGTGATGAATGATCTCATACATACTAAAATAAAAAAA
>NW_027115690.1:35261-36330 GCF_000696795.3 Halyomorpha halys | reverse complement strand
GTATATAAGTATTATAAAAATATTGAAGAAGACAAAAAAAACAGTAATTCAGTCAATATTTTATTAACTTCTGTAATCTACCCTTCCCGATACTTGAGAGCTGTGTTGTGTTCTTTGCTTCACTTAGGTCTGTTTACGTAAATAGTAGCTTTAGTAAAAGTTCAAAAAAACTAAGTCAAATAATTTTGTTAACCTATATATTATTCCCCATTAGCGGTCAAGATAATCTTCAAAATGTAGGACGTTAGGGGAAAATGTCCCAGAATTGTTTCGGAACGTTGTGGGCTGATATCTCATCTTGGTCAGCCAATATTTGTTCCGAGGCTTCTGTAATAGTACAAGAGCTCAATAGGAGAAAAAATGGGGTTATTTCACTCCAATGATTGATTACTTTAATGAAAACTATGTATAATTATTGGTTAAAACTGATGAGTCTGCCGAGTATACGTAGGGGGAATATAAAATAACAGCTGTTTAAAAAAATAATTTTTCATTTCGAGCTCTATATCTTTTAAACTACCAAGAAGAAGAAGAAGATTGCGGTAAATAATTAACAACTATTTATTTTCTTAATAAAAATGAGTATACACTACGATAATCAGACCAATTTAGACATATGGAATTGAGCTCTGGGGCTCCACCAAACCATCAAATTCCTCCAGCATCCAATCCTTACAATCCAAAATCCTACCTAAAATCCTTGATGCTCCTTATTACGTTACAAATAAATTCGTTACGTCATTATGTCCATACAAAAAACTTATTACGTCATTCACAAAGACCTTAACATTCCATTCGTTGCCGATTTGGCCCAAAACAGATATGCGTTTTTTCATTCCAAACTCCTTAACCATCCTAACCCATTAATTCCTTATCTTTCATCCTTAATAATTCCTGATAATCCTTCAAGGCATCTGAAAAAAAGATGGCCGTGGGACCTTCTAATTTAAATTTTTTTTTTTTTTATTATTTATTTATTGTAATTTACAACTGAACAAAATAATACAACAGGTAAATATGTAGTATGTTTCATATACACTTGAAAATCTTGGGAAGGAACCACCCATTG
>NW_027115690.1:32890-33279 GCF_000696795.3 Halyomorpha halys | reverse complement strand
TCAATTTATAATCAATTAATTAACTTATTTTTGGATAATTGCCTTCAGCGATTATCCTGGCATCCCAAATAAATCTGCTACTAGAACATAGCAATGTGTATGTACAGATGATATACGGATGCGTAATATTTTACTATCACTTACCTATATATAGAGTATATATTAAGAAAAAGTATTCCGATTGTAAAACATTTCGATTCAGTATTTTCGAGGGAAATATAGGTTTTAGGGTTACTTGAGTCAAAATAACCAAATCGTACAAAATAGTCTGTGTGTGAACAGTCTAAATCAAAAACGATTACACTTTTTAAAGCGGGTATATACCTAGGATGTTACAGTGTTACTTCTGTGTCAAAATTGATTAAGTGGAAGTTTAAATAATCTATTTT
>NW_027115690.1:30893-32465 GCF_000696795.3 Halyomorpha halys | reverse complement strand
AATTGGTAAACTGGTAAACACACAAACAGCCTTTGGAAAGGAATCCAATTATAATAATAGTTTTTAGGACTCAATTTATAATTAATTAATTAACTTATTTTTGGATAATTGCCTTCAGCGATTATCCTGGCATCCCAAATAAATCTGCTACTAGAACATAGCAATACATGCCTATGTGTATGTACAGATGATATACGGATGAGTAATATTTTACTGTCACTTACCTATATATAGAATATATATTAAGAAAAAGTATTCCGATTGTAAAACATTTCGATTCTGTATTTTCGACGGAAATATAGGTTTTGAGGTTACTTGAGTCAAAATAACCAAATCGTGCAAAATAGTCAATGTGTGAACATTCTAAATCAAAAACGATTACACTTTTTAAAGCGGGTATATACCTAGTATGTTACAGTGTTACTTCTGTGTCAAAATTGATTAAGTGGAAGTTTAAATAATCTATTTTTATTCTTTGTTTAGGTATAAGCTGAGAAATGCACCTAGACGATATGGTTTGCGTGGATGTCAAACCGTTTCAGAAAGTAGGAATTAACGGACTGAGGTAGACCAGCGTATAACAAGCACAGACAGAGGATTTTTCTCTCTGTCAAGGAAATTGAAACCCCTAAAAATCTGAAGTTAAGGGTATACAATGCCATGATAAAGCCAGCTACATACCATAGATAGCTATAGACGGATACCATAGAAAGCAGTTTACAGTAGCGATTTGGGATCAGAGCCTTGGCAGATGGAGGAGAAAAACTAACAGTGAGCTGCTTACAGACTCTGATCAGTCAATATCTCATGATATGAAAACAAGGAGGTTAAGATGGGCGGGACAAGTCGCTCGAAGCAACCCATCAGGACGTCTCTATATAAATGGATGCTATAAAAAAATTTAAATCAAGGAAGATTGGAGGAAGCCAGAGATAAAAAAAAAATGTATAAAGTCGTAGAGTATAATGGAGCATTAAATGTCATGCCACAACACGTATACAAGTAGTACACTTAATATGAGAAGATTTTTTAGCGCCTTAAATTATTAAAGGGCGGCGGGATAGCTCAGTTAGTAAAGCACTGTGTAACTAACTCTTGGGTCCCGCTTCAAATCCGGCTGTAGCAGATAATTATTTATTCTGTAACTTTAGCCGTGAGTCAATACTGTAGGATTGGGAGCTCTCCAGGTGGACAACCAATCTCTATAAAGTATGTACCCCTAATAGGGGTAAACATCAGTAGTCAAGGGTTGCTTTCCACAAATTATCTTGCACAGCTGCTGGCTCTGTGAAGGTTTTGAGAGATTGTGTGGAGTATCCTGAAGGTTGTTCAAAAGGTTGTTTAACTCAAGAAACTGGGAAAGTGGCTCTTAAGGTTTGGATAAGTTTGATAATAGGGAAATAGGGCGGTAACCATTAGAGGTTTCTGGATTTGAGTTTTTATTCAATGGACGGACAAGTGCGGTTTTCCAATCAGAGAAAACTGGATATTTATTTTATAAGAGAAATAAAAACGAAAATTGTACACACTAAGATACAGAAAATTATGGACAACATGAGAACAAATAAAAAT
>NW_027115690.1:27341-28778 GCF_000696795.3 Halyomorpha halys | reverse complement strand
TGCAATTTTAGCTTCCTCATCTGCGAGAGTTTCGGATAAATTTGGGGTCAGTCCCATCCTGTTCATTGTTGGCAAATAGTGAGTACACTCTTCGAAAATATGTCTAATCGTAAGAATGGACTGACAATATTATTGTAATATCTATCAATAAATAAATCTATCAATTCTGATTCCTCCCCCCTTGGATACCATAATGGAAAGCAGTTTAAAGTAGCGATTTGGGATCAGAGACTTAACACATGGAGGAGAAAAACTAACAGTGAGCTGCTTACAGAAACTGCTCAGTCAATATCTCATTATATGAAGACAAGGAGGTTAAGATAGCGGGACATGTCGCTCGAAGCAATCCATCAGGATGTCTCTACATAAATGGATGCTATAAAAAAATTTAAATCAAGGAAAATTGGAGGAAGCCAGAGATTAAAAAAAATGTATAAAGTAAAGTATAATGGGGCATTAAATGTCTTGCCACAACACGTATACAAGTAGTACACTTAATATGAGATTTTTTAGCGCTTTAAATTATTAAAGGGCGGCGGGATAGCTGAGTTAGTAAAGCACTGTGTCACTAACTCTTGGGTCCCGCTTCAAATCCAGCTGTAGCAGATAATTATTTATTCTGTAACTTTAGCCGTGAGTCAATACTGTAGGATTGGGAGCTCTCCAGGTGCACAACCAATCTCTATAAAGTATGTACTCCTAATAGGGGTAAACATCAGGTACTGAAGTGTTGGTTTCCACAAATCATCTACTTGCATAGCCATTGTTCAAGAAATAGCACGCCATTAAACAGTAACCAACTTCTGACCGTTCATGGGCTGTAGCGGAAAACAAAAAAATATATATATAGAAAAAAACCTTATAAACACTGTGTATTATACATTGATTCTTTTTACACTGGTAATAATTTCATGTATTTTTATTGTAGGATTGTATTGTTTTGAAATAATTATACTGTATTTTTATATCTCTTCTTTATTTACTTTTTTATTTGTTATTATTTCCGTTTTCATTAGTTCTCTAATAACTTTTAGTAATTCTTGTTTATTTATACTTTTAATTGCATATCTTATTTTTATTTTCTTTAATTTGCTAAGTTAATTTTTTTCTTTAAATTTTAACAAATTTTAAATTAGTAGCTTAGTTTTATTTCATGTTATCTATTATCTTACTTTATTTTAGTTGTTTGTATCTTTTTTAGCCTTGATGAAGTGAGTGGGGCGAAACGTTGGCTTTATTTAATAGTTTGTTTACTATTTGAGTTTTGAGAGAACTCCTAGGGCCCGCTTAGAATCCGGCTGTAGCAGATAAATATTTATGTAACTTTGGCCATGAGTCAATTTAGTGAGTCAATACTGTAGGTTTTGGAGCTCTCCAGGTGCACAACCAATCTCTATAAAGTAAGTACCCCTATTTGGGGTAAAAACCAGGTAAAAG
>NW_027115690.1:23537-27291 GCF_000696795.3 Halyomorpha halys | reverse complement strand
AAAATAAATCATAAATAATTTATTTTTTCTCTCTCGATAACTACTTAATACGTAAATAACTGCCATTACACCTTTCATTTTTTTCTACAGCCACCTTTACCTCAACTATATATTTCTCCCATTTTCTCATAGTGATTTATTTTTCACTACTTATTATATAATTCTACTCTTTAAACCTATAATTTATTTTATTTCTTCTACTTGACTTATTTTACCTTAACGGTTTTTCAAAGTTATTTATATAGCACGTCATTAAAAAGTAACCAACTTCAGAAGCGGAATACAAAAAAAAAATATATATATACATACATATATATTTATAACTAATACACACTGTGTATAGACATTGATTCTTTTTACACAATATATTGTAGTCAATGACCGTGGTAATAATTTCTTGTAGGGTTGTATTATTTTGAAATAATTATACTGTATTTTTATATCTCTTCTCTATTTACTTTTTTATTTGTTATTATTTCCGTTTTCATTAATTCTCTGATAACGTTTTGTAATTCTTGTTTATTTATACTTTTAATTGTATATCTTATTTTTATTTTCTTTAATTTTTTTTGTTTAAATTTTAACAAATTTTATATCACATGTAGCCATACCTTAATTAGTTTTATTTCATGCTATCTATTATCTTAATTTATTTTAGTTGTTTATATCTTTTTTAGCCTTGATGAAGTGAGTGGGGCGAAATGTTGGCTTTATTTAATAGTTTGTTTACTATTTGAGTTTTGAGAGAACTCCTAGGCCCCGCTTAGAATCCAGCAGTAGCAGATAATTATTAATTCTGTGACTTTAGCCGTGAGTCAATACTGTAGGTTTTGGAGCTCTCCAGATACACAACCAATCTCTATAAAGTAAGTACCCCTAATTGGGGTAAAAACCAGGTAAAAGGTGTTTTTGTAATAGTCTTTTTTTTTTTTTTGTAAGCTATGATAAGGCATAGAGCTGATTGCATAAGTTTTAATTAATTTCGCAAACCTGTTTACACTCAACCCCTGGCAGTACCTGAACTGCTTACACAAAGAGGAATTCTAGTTTTCAACCTTTTCCTCTGTTGACCGTTGTAATATTGAGATTAGACTGAAATTAATTTTAAGTATATTGCAAATTCTAATTTTGTGTAGGTTGTTGAGAGCATACATTATTTATAAAAGGAGGTGGAAGGTTGGATGAGCAGGAGCGAGGAGAAGATAAAGAGTTTTAAATTTAATTAATAGGCCGCCCCTGCCGAGATTACAGCGCTATCTGTAGATTAGAAAGCGCTCTATCCCATCACATCACAAACCTCAAGCCCACATCACGACCTGCCACCCTATCCTATTTCACATTCCCTATAATCTAATAAGAGGCTTGAGAATCCCTAGCTACGTATTAAACCGTTCCTATTAATGTAAAAAGGACACGATATTCATGAGAAGGCATTAACAAGATTAAGACTTATTATAATATCATAGCATTTTATTTATTGATAAGCAATTGATAGTAGTTAATATAGGTTTTTTTTTAAATATAGGTATAATTTGGGCTGTCACTCAGACTCAAATTACTCATCTACAAAGTAATACTACGACCATCACTCCAACATGGCGCACCACTACTACACTATCTCTACCCAACAGCCCTGGAATCACTACAACAATACCAAAACAGTACACTACAGAAGATATGTCGAGGGACATCTCTGGAAAGACGTAACATGACAAATTTATAATGAATGAAATGTATTTAAACATTTTAAATTTACAGATCCTTGAATAGCTGAAACGTAGTAAAGATGTAGTAAAGTAAGTGTTGAGACTATATGGATGTTTTTGTTATAACTAATAAAATTAAAAATATTATTATTAATAACTTATAAGGCTCTGTTAAGGTGTTGCAAACCGCTGAGTAGGGACAGACTGGACGACATTAGAATACAGAACACATCGACAAGTATTGTCCCCCTCCTACTCCCCCCCCTTGGGCTCTACTAATATTGTCCTGGCTCCGCTACTGCTCTGATCTATATTCCGCTCAAGACCTGTCTTTATAACAATGCTACTCGCTACAGCACAATGTCAAGGCCGCCATCCTGGACAATGCTCCTTGTTGATTGGTGGGAATACGAAATCTTCCTCTAGGATAGATGTAGAGCAGGTTGCTCCACAGATGATTTCATGAACTTAACTTCTGTCTTGTTGCGTTAGCAACTCAAAGTTCTTGGCTATTGCCAATGTATGCACAGATTCTAATTGACTAAAGGATTCTCCTAACTTTGTAGATATTTTTCTAGTCTCTGCTCGGTACAGGTATAAGTGAAATATTGAGGCTGCATTGATATAATATATTATAATTTATTTCAATACCATCTCTATATTATATAAAAATATCTTTAGTGATCACTGTGTAATTTTTTAAAACCCCTATTTGAAATAATAGTTTGCTATTTAAGGTATGCCAATTTAAGGCCATCTTCTTTTCAGAAGCCTAAGAGGATTATTAGGTAATAAAGGAGAAGCCAGGTTAGAAAGATGTGGATTTGGGTGGTTGGAAAATTTATCAAGGAAGGAATGGTATCTGGTTCTGGCCAAATCGGCAACATGTGGAACATTGAGGTCCTGATGGATGACTTGATTTGTGACAAAGTAAGCATCATTAAGGAATTTTGACTGTAAGGATTGGATTCGGGGGAATTTGATGGTTTAGTGGAGCCCGAAAGCTCAAATCCGTAAGTCCAGATAGGCCTTATAATAGTCATGTAGATCAGTCTTTTGTAATGAATTGGCAGTCTATACCGTTTGTCTAGTAAATGTTGTAACATTCGGATCGACGAGCAGTTTCTTGTCTTTTTAGTCTTGTATGAGGATTCCATGTCAGTCTTTTTTACAGATGTAGTTCTAAGTAACGGATCTGTTCGATAGGAATAAGTGGGGTATTATTAAAACATACTGTAGGACAAGACGAAGGTTTACGACGAAGGGTAAATGTGATTTGGTGGGATTTATTGAAATTTATTTTAATCCTCCAGTTTTGGAACCATTCTTCCAGGGTGGTGATGTGGGATTGGAGGGATTGGGATACAATGGAAGGATCATTATTCATTGACAATAGGCATGTGTCATCGGCATACGTGGTGAGAATAGTGTTAGGATGGGTTGGGATGTCAGGTGTAAAAACTGTATACAGGATAGGACCAAGGATACTACCCTGAGGTACACCAGCAGACTGAGGAAACAGGGGTGTATAAGCACTGTTGTGATTTACTTGAAATAACCTGTCTGAGAGATAAGAAGGGATAATGAGATAATATGTAGGAGGTAGGAATCGATGGTGTATCGATGGTGCCATATTGTATGGTCTAATCTTGTAGTCCTGGGTGCCAGACTCGATCAAAAGCCATGTGAGAATTAGATAAAAATCAAGAATGAAGTCATTCATTCTTATCAGCCCAGACAAAGCCTTGAAAAGTGGGGCGAAACCTTGTTTAACTATAAATAGTTGTTTATACTGTTTCGGTACCTTTATTGACCGCCACCCAGACCATCTTCCTACAATCTACTTAGTATTAGGCATCGAAAAACTTATTTTTGTATCTTACGTAACCATATGACCATAGGTCATGGGTCTACAACGAAGGGAAAATGTGATTCGGTGGTATTTATTGGAAATAATTTAAAGGGTCTTATTTTAAAACATGAATGTGATGGTTTAAGTTTTAAGGTATATAACTACAGTATATATTAAGCGATTCTAGATGGCGAAG
>NW_027115690.1:20115-22657 GCF_000696795.3 Halyomorpha halys | reverse complement strand
TTCTCTGCACAACCAAGTTTAGCCAACTTGTCAGCTTGCTCATTACCATCTATGCCAACATGGCCTTAGATCTTAGTGAAATACCTATCAATGTTGTTCCAGGTAACCTAAGTTAACCGAAAGATTGAATTGGTGGGGCTGCCATATGTAGGCATTAGTAGCGCCCCATGTGGCCAATAGCCAAAAACCCCAACATCTCCTCACGATAGCTGAGTGTTCTAAACCATATGCCCCTGACAACATAATATCACAGTGTAATTAATTATTTTACGTATAAGGTGGAATAAAAGAAATGGCACATAATAAATTGGGTTAAGCTTATGAAGGACTCATGTTAAATTTAAACGCACGTTAATCCACCTAAAATCAACTACATAGTCGATACAACAATACATATTTTTATTGAAAAGGTTTAAAAGAACAAAAAACAACAAGCTGGCTCGAATATAAACATTTATTTGGTTAATCTTAAACTAAAATAAACAAAGGATGAATAAAAGTAAAATAAAAAGCCTTAAACTAAAATAAAAATAGCTAAATAAATTATAAAAATAAAAGAAACTAATTTAAAAAAAATAGATATATAAAATAAATAATCGTTGACGGTTGTCTCACCCCGATAGGTTAGAGGAAGGTAGAGAATGTTCGTCGCTCCGTGGTTATACACTCCGCTACAACACTCAAAATGATCCAAAGTTGGTGTACAGGCTCATCGACAGTCGAAATGTCCAAAATCCAAGATGGCCACACTGACATTTATTGAGGGCAGAGAGGGTCTGGTTTTTTTCATGAATTATGAGAGCAAAATAATTAGCAGCACTCATATTCCAGTCAATACAGAGATACAATACATAGAATGTCTGGTTTCGGATAGTAATGTTGTAAAATGTCTAATAAAATAACATCAACCGAACGCAGACAGGGCCGGTTACAAACTATCATGGCCACTAATTAGCAGGAATTAATTTAAAAACGAAGATGGTAGGTCTGATGCTAGGTGACGCCTTAGCGACGGTTACCAACCTTTAGCAACTGTCTCTATTACTTAATTATAATACAAAAATACAAATACATATTTTTTAAAATAAATAATTTAATTTCTATCCATTTTAGTCTCAACAGATTTTATTGTTCTTATAAGCCCGACGTTTCGGCCAATCCGGCCATCCTCAGGGACAATATTAATACTATACTAGAACTATATGACTTAAATCTCAACTCCATGCAGGCTATTCTGCCCAGGTCAAAACAACAATTTCTAATTAGTCAATATTCACATTAAAACCAAAATTAAAATCATTTATCACAGTCACTATTTGTTAAAACTTTATCACAACAATGCTTGTTGACAAAGTTTTTTTTTTTAGACAAGCATTGTAGTGATAAAGTTTTAACAAATAGTGACTGTGATAAATGATTTTAATTTTGGACTTAATGTGAATATTGACTAATTAAAAATTATTGTTTTGACCTGGGCAGAATAGCCTGCATGGAGTTGAGTTTTTAAGTCATATAGTTCTAAAATTGTCCCTGAGGATGGCTGGATTGGCCGAAACGTCGGACTTATAAGAAAAATAAAATGTGTTGAGACTAAAATGGATAGAAATTAAATTATTTATTTAAAAAAAATTAACCAGTCTCAATAAAAAGTTTAAGATTATAAATTAAATAAATACATATTTTTCGTCTCAAATAACTACATTCCACTTAAAATAATATAAATGTAACTAAATTATACACTAATACTAACTAAATACTATTCACAATAAAATACAAATTAATTATAAAATATGGCGTTAACAACGCATTTGGCAAAAAACAACAACCTTTGATTTGTGCAACGATTGATTTAATTAAATGAACAATTGTGTACGTTGTAAAATAGGAGTTTAGGCGGACAGGGAGTACTTTTTATATTTGAAACATATAAAGCTTTCCGAGTTCAAAAGGAAAAAATATTAAATTTCGGCCACCGAACACAAATCGAAAGGCCTGGTTTTATTCGAGAAAGAGCTTCCACAGAGATGGGACGCTGTCTATTTCCGTGTTGAAAATTTTCCACTGGGAAATTTCGTGAGTCAGAAGGAACAATAGAGAACTAAAACTATCTGAGGAAATTCCCATGACCTCTTTTTTTTAAACTATATCTTTATGAAATAATAAATTGTTTTCAAATATTCAGTAAACTTTTAAGGACTAGTGTGTAATTCAAATATTTCCCAGGCCTGATAATTGTGGGATATTACACGAATTACTTGTTATCACTGGAGTGGGCTGTATTTGAAATAAAATCAATTATAATGAACTAAACTTCTATTATTTCATTTGATTATGTGTTTTTTGCCAAAAGGATTACAGAATAATTTTTAGAATTTAGATTGATTTTGACTATTGCTATGTTTACAAAGAATTATGGTAGGGATTAAGGTTACTTGGTTTGAATGTTAGGATGGAAGATGAGTTTCTTTCCTGTTCATTTCTTCTGTTCTTACTGCCGCTGCTGCCTCTCTGCCTGAGTGTGGTGAAGTTCTACTCACTCACG
>NW_027115690.1:12144-14940 GCF_000696795.3 Halyomorpha halys | reverse complement strand
ACAATAAAGACAGTCTTTTAAGAATACTAACAACTCAACAACTATGACCATACATTCAGAATATTCTATATAGATCCTTCTTTCGATGAGAAAGGGTACGCAAAGGACACAGGATACAAGAAGGAATATTGGGAGAGAAAGAAAGTGGGACCCTTTTAAGCCCAACCCTCAAACAATGAGCGGGGGTGTCCTTTACAAAGGAATAGGATATAGAAAGCGGACAGTGGAAGTTTGCCTATTCCATTGGCACAAGGGTATACCATAACGATATGGTATACATATCATGTCTTTAGGTCTTCATATTTTAACTATATATCAGTCTATCAATTTCGTTGTATATTTCTATTAATCCAAGAGATTTGGAGACAAATTGTAATTATACATCCATTAAATATCTTCCATATATCTATATTCCATTAAATATCTTATTTCAATAATATATTATTATAATTATTATTTGATTTTTGTCGCTATTGCGGCTTGATTATCAGAGCTGGTTGGAGAACAAGTATAGAAAATTATGGTAAATATTAAATGACCTTTTTATGTGAAAACTGACATTTCATATAAAACGACCCAATAAAATGCTAATTTCTCAAGCGTTATGAGGTTGTTATGGGCTAATGTTAAATATCAAAACGTCTACACTTGGAAGTTATTTCTCATACTTTCGCAGACAGTTGATAGTACAATTAACTATCAAAAAATCCTAACAGTATAACAGAACTATTTAAAATACTTTTTATTTATTGATAGATATTACAATTTGCCATACAGTTGTGGACAATAGTTAATAGTGATGAATGATATCATACATACTAAAATAAAATAAATGAATGAAAAAAAAATTCTCCTAAAATATATACAAACATAACAATAAACAAAATGAACATAATCAAACTATGTGTATGAAAAAAAAAATATAATCTCCAGTCACATTTACACTCTTATGTACAATATTTATACAATCGACCTGAGGATCCCTGAGTCCACTCTATCCCCCACGTGTCAAAAGATCCCAGCGCACCCCTCTCGCCGCATCACTGGTAGTGAGCCAGGGGAGGCTGAGCAAGTGCACTAAAGCCGCAAACACTCAACTTGAGTGGAGAATCTGACCATTTCCAGAACTCCGATTGTCCATTTTTATTTTAATAAGTCTCTTGGCTAATGCCGTATCAACCTTCTAGGTGGGCTGTAGGGATGGGTGGAACTAGATAAGGTTTGAAGCAAAGGATTAGGATGGTTGGAAAGGTTTGTATGGAATTTTGAGAATTTGGTTGGTATGAGGTCAAGGACAAAAGAGATATGTAGGTCATGGTGTAGTGTTCTGTTGAAAACGTAATAGGGTGCATTAACTATGGTTCTAAGGATTTTGGATTGAAAGGATTGGATACGTTTGATGTTCGACGGTTTAGCTGTTCCCCAAAGTTTAAGTCCGTAGGTCCAGATAGGTCGGAGGATAGTCTTATAAATTAGTAGTTTATTTTCTGGTGAAAGATGAGAGGTCCGGCTGAGCAGTCGGTATAGTTGGCTGAATCGTTATAACAGTACTGACGCAATAGTGATTATCATAGTATATTGTTTTTACAGTGATAACTGCCATCGTGAATGGTATAAGGTACCACTCTATACATAGTCAATCGGAAGGACAGTAAAACCAAAAATTGACGTTCAGATTGAGCGTGTAACGAGAACACTGATGGATTACCGAGAACTCTTTTGATCCGATTTTCGAAGTGGTTAAGTGAAATTAGATGGTTCTGATTCCAATTGATTATGTGAGGTACTTTATACCATAAGGCCTAAGCAATTCGTGCTCATACAGGTAAGGTAGGTGGTTAGGAGATGAATTGACAAGATAAGTCTTACGGGAACTAGCCTTAAATCCTGGAAGGATGAAAATTTAACTTCGCTAGGGAACGAGCCTAGCGATTGTGAAGGAGTTGTGTGCCAAGTCCTACGGGAACTAGCCGTAGGTCCTTGCAGGAAAGATGTTTTACTCAGAAGGAAACTAGCCTGCAGTTGCCAGGAGATTGAACGACGGTGGTCTGAAAAGTTTCCGACCTAACAAAAATACAAGATATTTTTTCTGATTTTTTTATTTTTCAACATAGTCTTTTATCTTCTCTCCACAGAGAGCGCTAGAGAAGGTATGTTTTGCTGTTATGCGACATTATTGGGGGCCCATCCCTTCCAGACTTTCGGTTTACCGAAATACTAGTCCTAGATCCCTACGAAAGGAATAAAAATAGAAAAGAGCAGAGATCCAGAGGTGGAAGATTTAAATAATAAGCCAAAATACATTTCCCAACATAGTACTAGAGTGCACTGATCCACTATGCATATCGCGACTCACGAGGAGTTTACACTGATGTCTACTAATTTGTTCTAAGTCAACATTCCGGGTTATTGAACACTATGAGAGATGCTACAAATGCCAATGTTAGATATCCTATTGTAATCTTTATGGATTCAATTTATACATTTAAGAATATTACATCATATAACATGGTTGCCACTTTCCATATATACGTGAAATATTACAACCATTAATATACGATGCTTGCCTGATGATAGTAGTGGTTCACGTGTTAGCAGCTAGGTTGCATCATGTCGTGTTAGGTGCTATTGAATATCCCAGAAGATGGGGGGTCGCTACACGATCATTCATAATTTTAAGTAGCGAGGATACTGAAAACGTGAAGGAGATGCTGCGAGTTCTTATATTTCGTTTCACTTCATTCTTACAAGTAAATGCCAAAATAATGGCCGAACAAGCTTTTTATTAATTACCAA
>NW_027115690.1:7031-12094 GCF_000696795.3 Halyomorpha halys | reverse complement strand
GGATGGAAGATGAGTTTCTTTCCTGTTCATTTCTTCTGTTCTTACTGCCGCTGCTGCCTCTCTGCCTGAGTGTGGTGAAGTTCTACTCACTCACGTCTATTTATAGAAAGTAGTATTACATTTATAACATTTAGTAGCTCTTTCTTTACCTGTACAGGTCAATATGGCTGAGAACAACTCTCTTAACTTTGTTGTAGAGACAAAGATGGCTACCCAAGTCGACTACTTCTTACCTTTGCCACTAGATGGCGTCTTGAACTTCTATTCAAATGTGGGGGGGCACTTTTCTCAAAAAACTAGCGATAAATACTAAAAAAAAAAATATAGTTACGTAAGATACAAAAATAAGTTTTTCGATGCCTAATACTAAGTAGATTGTAGGAAGATGGTCTGGGTGGCGGTCAATAAAGGTACCGAAACAGTATAAACAACTATTTATAGTTAAACAAGGTTTCGCCCCATTTTGCAAGGCTTTGTCTGGGCTGATAAGAATGAAGGACTTCTGATTTTGATCTAATTTTCACATGGCTTTTGATCGAGTCTGGCACCCAGGACTACAAGATTAGACCATACAAGATGGCACCATCGATACAAGATTCGTTAATTCCTACCTCCTACATATTATCTCATTATCCGTTCTTATCTCTCAGACAGGTTATTTCAAGTAAATCACAACAGTGCTTATACATCCCTGTTTCCTAAGTCTGCTGGTGTACCACAGGGTAGTATTCTTGGTCCTATCCTGTATACAGTTTTTACAGCTGACTTCCCAACCCATCCTAACACTATTCTCACCACGTATGCCGATGACACATGCCTATTGTCAGTGAATAATGATCCTTTCATTGTATCCCAATCCCACATCACCACCCTGGAAGAATGGTGTCAAAACTGGAGGATTAAAATAAATTTCATTAAATCCCACCAAATCACATTTACTCTTATTCGTAAACCTTCGTCTTGTCCTACAGTATGTTTTAATAATACCCCACTTATTCCTGTTGAACAGATCCGTTACTTAGGACTAAATCTGGACCAACGACTGACATGGAATCCTCATACAAGACCGAAAAGGCAGAAAACTGCTCGTCGATCCCAACTATTACAAAATTTACTAGATAAACGGTCCAAATTTCCAATCCATTACAAAAGACTGATCTACATGACTATTTTAAGGCCTATTTGGACATACGGAGTTGAGAAATTCCTCCCGAATCCAATCCTTACAGTCCAAAATCCTTAATGCTCCTTACTTTGTCACAAATCAAATCATCCATCAGGACCTCAATGCCCCATATGTTGTCGATTTAGCCAGAACCAGATACCAGTCCTTTCATGATAAACTTCTCAACTACCCAAATCCACTTGTTTCTAACCTTTTCCTTTATTATCTAATAATCCTCCAAGGCATATGAAAAGAAGATGGCCTCGAGATCTTCTCCTTTAGAAACGTTTTTGGAGTTCTATCAGTGGGTAGATTCTTCACAGGTTTTTATCATGTCATAATATCACTTACAGCAAATTTACTTGATGTGTATATATGTATACAGTTGTAAATATCAATAAATAAATTATTAAAAAAAAAAATTCTCACATGTCCATCTTTTAATGTGTACTGTATTTTATATTTCTTTTTTTTTAAATTTATTGTTATTCCGTTTTCGTTAATTTTCTAATACCTTTTTTCATTCTTATTTATTTTTTTCGTTGAACTGTATATATTTTAAATTTTTCATTTACTTTTTTCTTTTATGTTTACGTCATTTAAGAGTTAGTATCTTTTTTTAGTCCTGATGAAGCCCTGTTATGTGGGACGAAACGTTGGTTAACAATAAATAGTTTTTATACTATTTTTGTACCTTCATTGACCGTCACTCCGGTCTATCTTCATACAAAAAAATGTTATGTATTTTATGAGCTGAACTCGATTTTGTACAACCCATTTTTATTATCCCACCTTAAAAATGGTCAAATAAAATATTACACGAATAAAATATTACGCGAAAATTTATAAAATAGTGAAAAAAAAAACTGCTAGTAATAATGTTTTTGGTTTGTTTTCGCCCCAGAAATATTTTTGATTTATTACACGGAATCCCGGTGTAATAATTTATCAGCCGCAGGTGGGTCTCAAAGCCGAAGAATTAACTCATTTCTTTAGAACTGACAGAAAAGTTTAAAATAAAAATAAATAAAAAATATTTTTATACCTGAAGTCTCAGGCATCAGTCTAATGTCCTTGTGCCCAGTTATTTATCTTATTTAAGTGTATAATAATCTCGAATAGTAACTCTTCTTTTTTCCAGGTAAATTACATTTTGTTTTTTATATTTAAAATTTACTTCTACTACTGGGTAGTTTCTCTACATCCTGTATCATATCATTATGATAAAATTTACTTGTTGTATTTTTTTATACAGTTGTAAATATCAATAAATAAATAAAAAAAAATTAAAATAAGGTGTTTTCATTTTTTCCTTTTTGGACATTCTGAGATTTTATCAGGAAAAATAAAATCTTACAAGTTTCAAACAACTTTCTCTTGAACAGACAGAACAGACTCATAAGCTATTAGTTTATATATTAGAAGATAGTCAGGGTTGCGGTCAAAAGAGAAACAAAAATAGTTTACAAACTATTTATTTTCCGACGTTTCGCCCCACTTTTCAGGGCTAAAAAGATACAAAATGATACAATGATAAGAATAAAAATACAAAGATAAGATACAATGATAGGAATAAAAATACAAAGATAAGATACAATGATAAGAATAAAAATACAAAGATAAGATACAATGATAAGAATAAAAATACAAAGATAAGATACAATGATAAGAATAAAAACAAGTAACAATGGCAAGAGTAAAATTTCTTTATAAAAATACGTAAAATATAAAGCTAAATAAGTACAGGAGATGCACATAAAACAAAAACAATACGCAGAAGGGGAAAAAATTATAGAGATAAAATAAACGTCATGAAAGAATAATTATAAATAAAAAAAAATTTAATAATAATAATGATATAAAATGATAATAAATGAGCAAAGAACAAGTCAGGACAACCTACCTGTTCAAAGCAATCGGTTGAACAGAAAGAAAGAATGAAGCGGAAGCGTGGAGGAGTGGGAAGGAGGTAGCCAGTCAACCGTTTAACGGCTTTATTTCGATTTCAAATATGTCGCTTATACAGGATGTAGTGATAAAGATATGACGAAAAATGAAAAAGGTTTAGATTGTATGTATCCAGAACATCCGAAAATTTCCAGCATACATTTTTACTTAAACACTGTACACAATATGGGTATGTCAATTACATTTATATGGGTTCCAAGCCATGTAGGAATCTCAGGAAATGAACTAGCCAATCTGCAAGAGAAACACTCGCGCTTCCGGGACAGGACAAAGCAATTTTAACTCCATCAGAAATGAGCAAACCTCTTGAAAAGGAAGTCAAAGATAAATGGCAATCTTTGTTGAATGGAAGCCCGATGAGTAAATTAAAAATTATTAATAAGGATGTCAAGCCCTGGGGTACCTCCAGTCGTAGAGAGGAGGTTGTACTGACCAGGCTGAGAATAGGTCACACGAGGCTCACCCACTCCTATCTTATTTCAAAAGAAACGCCTCCGCACAGCCAGTATTTCAACAACAATCTGACAATAAGCCATATTTTCCAACAATGCCCATATTTCACACCACACCTCAATAGCTTAGGATTAAAACCCAGATATTTCAAAAACCCTCGGAGACGATGATAAAACAATAGACTTAGTGTTTCTGTTTCTAAAATATACTAACAATATTTTAAACTAACCTATATACTTATTCACGTAGTGTCTGGTCAAGAAGTAACGTAGAAGTAGAGTCTGTTCCCACCTTTTTTGGAGGAGTAATAGTAAAAAATTACCTTTAATTTAATGCCTTTTGTACAATAAAGACAGTCTTTTAAGAATACTAACAACTCAACAACTATGACCATACATTCAGAATATTCTATATAGATCCTTCTTTCGATGAGAAAGGGTACGCAAAGGACACAGGATACAAGAAGGAATATTGGGAGAGAAAGAAAGTGGGACCCTTTTAAGCCCAACCCTCAAACAATGAGCGGGGGTGTCCTTTACAAAGGAATAGGATATAGAAAGCGGACAGTGGAAGTTTGCCTATTCCATTGGCACAAGGGTATACCATAACGATATGGTATACATATCATGTCTTTAGGTCTTCATATTTTAACTATATATCAGTCTATCAATTTCGTTGTATATTTCTATTAATCCAAGAGATTTGGAGACAAATTGTAATTATACATCCATTAAATATCTTCCATATATCTATATTCCATTAAATATCTTATTTCAATAATATATTATTATAATTATTATTTGATTTTTGTCGCTATTGCGGCTTGATTATCAGAGCTGGTTGGAGAACAAGTATAGAAAATTATGGTAAATATTAAATGACCTTTTTATGTGAAAACTGACATTTCATATAAAACGACCCAATAAAATGCTAATTTCTCAAGCGTTATGAGGTTGTTATGGGCTAATGTTAAATATCAAAACGTCTACACTTGGAAGTTATTTCTCATACTTTCGCAGACAGTTGATAGTACAATTAACTATCAAAAAATCCTAACAGTATAACAGAACTATTTAAAATACTTTTTATTTATTGATAGATATTACAATTTGCCATACAGTTGTGGACAATAGTTAATAGTGATGAATGATATCATACATACTAAAATAAAATAAATGAATGAAAAAAAAATTCTCCTAAAATATATACAAACATAACAATAAACAAAATGAACATAATCAAACTATGTGTATGAAAAAAAAAATATAATCTCCAGTCACATTTACACTCTTATGTACAATATTTATACAATCGACCTGAGGATCCCTGAGTCCACTCTATCCCCCACGTGTCAAAAGATCCCAGCGCACCCCTCTCGCCGCATCACTGGTAGTGAGCCAGGGGAAGCTGAGCAAGTGCACTAAAGCCGCAAACACTCAACTTGAGTGGAGAATCTGACCATTTCCAGAACTCCGAT
>NW_027115690.1:0-416 GCF_000696795.3 Halyomorpha halys | reverse complement strand
AATAATGGCCGAACAAGCTTTTTATTAATTACCAAAGTAAAGAATTATCTTTAATTTAATGCCTTTTGAACAATAAAGACAGTCTTTTAAGAATACTAACAATTCAAGAACTATGACCATACTTTCAGAATATTCTATATAGATTCTTTTTTCGATGAGAAAGGGTACGGAAAGGACACAGGATACAAGAAGGAATATTGGGAGAGAAAGAAAGTGGGACCCTTTTAAGCCCAACCCTCAAACAATGAGCGGGGGTGTCCCTTACAAAGGAATAGGATATAGAAAGCGGACAGTGGAAGTTTGCCTATTCCATTGGCACAGGGGTATACCATAACGATATGGTATACATATCATGTCTTTAGGTCTTCATATTTTAACTATATATCAGTCTATCAATTTCGTTGTATATTTCTATT
>NW_027115689.1:2347-3443 GCF_000696795.3 Halyomorpha halys | reverse complement strand
TAGAATGCATAAATACAGATATATCTTTCATCTAACGGTATATAAAATTAATAAGAAAGAATAGCCAAAAAATAATCGTCGGTAATGGTACAGTTTTTATGTGACTGGTGGAGTTAATCGATGTGTGCACTGAACGGCTCATATAATCAAACCACTCTGTCAATCACAACTATATGATATATATCCTGATTAGCTTCGAGATCTAGTTCTTTCTAGTTCTAAACCATCAAATTCCTCCCATGTTAAATCCAAAATCCTCCGTAAAATCCTTGATGCTCCTTATTACGTCACAAATAAACTCATCCACAAAGACCTTAACATCCCATCCTTTGCAGGTTTGGCCCAAAACAGATATGCGTCTTTTCATTCCAAACTCCTTACCCGATATAATATGTTTTTATTTATTAAAGTGCTACCAATTGCTAGTTTCTCTACTTGCCAGTATCACTCCATTATGATCTCACATAAAATTTACTAGATGTATTTTTATGTAAATACAGTTGTAAATAGCAATAAATATTTTTTTTTAAAAATCAGATATTTTGTGTTCTTTCACTTAATAAATCTGTATTAATGAAGTAACCGACATATTTTTATTATTTATTTTTCTTTGAGTGCTGCTAATAGTAAACCCTCAATTGCGAGGGACCTACGGCAACCAGAATATTGCACTTTATACCATAATATGAGAGTTATACCATAGTATAATTATACTTGCATTACTATCCTTTATTCAATTATCTGTGGATACCCATAGCCAATATATCGTTGCCAGACTGAGTCAGTCATTCTATTGTATTTTTAACGGAGCAACTCACCTTCTTCCATTTTGAAGGAACTGTCAATCAAGCAAGAGTATTTTAAATAACTCTGCCAAAAGGAGGAGCTTGTGGCGAAGATTATGATAAAAATATCAGTCTTAAATTATTTTCGGAAATTTTTTATTTGTTATATTAAATAAAAAACTCGAAGAGAGCAATTTAATTTATATTTACAGTATTCTTTCTAAACACTCCACTAATGCCTGTTGAACAGATTCGATACTTAGGACTCCATCTTGACAAGAGACTTACTTGGAATCCACACACAAGACTGA
>NW_027115689.1:0-467 GCF_000696795.3 Halyomorpha halys | reverse complement strand
AATATAAAAAGTAATGATTATACCAAGTGCTTTGACACTTAAATTTAAGATTTTTCAAAAAGTGGAGTTAATCGATGTGTGCACTGAACGGCTCATATAATCAAACCACTCTGTCAATCACAACTATATGTATAGCCATAATATAAATTACAATAAAATATTTTTTAATTTCAACTTAAATACCACAACTTCATAAATATTTACCAGAATAATAACCATCTTTGGGGACTTTAGTCTCAGAATAAAATTATTTTTTCATTTCACTACGTGTGCACATTTTCTTTCTTCCAAACCATTTGTTCAATAGATACAGTGATTTAGGGCCAGTGGCACCATCACAGTTTAAACTACGATTATTTAATTATATAATTATTATTAATATTTTATAATTGTGTTTGTTTTTTAATTTTCTAAAACTAGTTTGCTCTTGTATCAAAATAAATTTTATTCTTACTTTTTTTTGTTGT
>NW_027115688.1:7157-8627 GCF_000696795.3 Halyomorpha halys | reverse complement strand
CAAAAATGCTATTAAATCACTCATCTGGTTAAGGGCAACAAAGCAAGTAGGGGAAGAGTATCAGAGCATTAAGAAATCGGTAGAGGAGGATATGAGTAAATCTGATCTAAGTTAAATTGGAGTGTTACAGGCGTGTAGAGAAACTACCCATTGGTAGCACTCTAACGACATTTTACATTAGCTGGTCTCGTGGCCATCATCTTTTCAGGCGCCTCGGAGGATCGTCAGGAATGGAAGAGGATGCAGGATTAGAAACTAAGGGGTTTGAGTGGCTAGAGAGTTTATAATGGAACATTAAGGTCTTTATGTTATACCAACAAGTAGAAAAGGAAATAGTCACATTGAGTTCTAAACAACTATTGAATTGAAATACTGGTTCTAGGAGAAGCTTTTTTTCTCAAATCAATTGAGAACATGTACAGCCCCAGACCCAGAGGAAGTCAAGGTTAACTTCTCGGAGTCGCCTTAAAGTATATATTGGCTGGCCTAGAGGGGAATCGAACCCGCAAATGTCTGAACCAAGTGTTCTGGGAACCACGTCTCACCTCACTCAGCTATAAGATTCTCTTCTTTGTCATTAGCTTGTATCGGTCTTTATTTTCATATCTTTTCTCTAATGCCATCCCTCTCATCTAATCCTAATCTGCCCTCAACTTCTCATAAAGCACATAAATATCTTCTTATGTTAGAGGTACGAATCATTTCCATTCTTGGTTCAAAAGAGCAGGCGAATATAGCTGTCAAAGGTATATAGATAGGTCTTGTTTGTATCATGATATAGTCTCTTTAAATTCTATCTTCAAATAAAGTAAAGTTAATTTTATACTATTCATGCTGGCTGAAATCTGTAACTCTTAATGTATGCGTTTCAAAAAGAAAAGAACAATAGGAAGTACTGCAATTTATTAAAACGTTTTTTTTTTAATAATTTATTTATTATTATTTACAACTGTATACATATATACACATCAAGTAAATTTGCTGTAAGTGATATTATGGCATGATACAAACATGTGGACAATCTAGCCTTTGATAGAACTCCAAAAACATTTCTAAAGGAGAAGATCTCGAGTCCATCTTCTTTTCAGACGCCTAGGAGGATTGTTAGGTAGTGAAGGAGAAGCCAGGTTAGAAATGGGTTGGTTTGGGTGGTTGGGAAGTTTATCATGGAAGGATTGGTATCTGATTCTGGCAAAATCGGTAACATGTGGGACATTGATGTCCTGATGGATGATTTGATTTGTGACAAAGTAAGCAGCATTAAGGATTTTACGAGGAATTTGGACTGTAAGGATTGGATTCTAGAGGAATTCGATGGTTTAGTGGAGCCCCATAGATCAACTCTGTTTGTCCATATAGGCCTTATAACAGTCATGTAGATCAGTCTTTTGTAATGCATTGGAAGTTTGGACCGTTTGTCTAGTAAATGTTGTAATAGTCGGAATCGACGAGCAATTTCCTGTCTTTTCA
>NW_027115688.1:4025-5142 GCF_000696795.3 Halyomorpha halys | reverse complement strand
TTATATATATTTGTTTTAAACATGATTTAACAAATCAACAAATTTAAAATGTTTTATTTTCTGTAATCATCTTAGGTTTATATATTTTAAGAAGAGAGACTTATTTATCTCAAGAAACAAATTATGTGCTAGAATTAATTTAGGTGGATATTTTTACTAGCTTTTTTTTAAATGTTCATGTAGAAATTTGAGTATTGTTGAGTATAATAAGGTGAATTAAAACTGTTAGAAAAATAATCTACGTGATTAGAGAAATGTTTAATACGGCTGTGACTGTGATGAGAAGTAGAATATTTTCTTTTTTATAAATTATTATTATATTGATAACAAACAAAAATAAATTATCAAATAAAGAATTGTACATTGATTATTTTTTTGTTTATTTCCCTGTCCATGATGATAGAAATATTCTTGACAGCATACAAAAACAAAGGAATCATGTTTGGAAATACGCTCATGAAAAAGACGGTAAAGTAATAAACTGTTTAGATGATTAATGATAGTAATAAATAGCCGGGAAGAAAGAAGGCTTCACCCCAATTTTTTTATTACTTTAATGAAAAATATGAATTATTAGTAGTTGATGAGTCAGCCAAGTATAGGTAATTTAAAGTAGTTTAGGTAGTTTTTATAATATTCATATATAAATGTAAATTTGCCACATGAAAATTTGTCCAAACAACTATAAATCAATTTATTTTACCAAATTTCATGGACATTAATACATTACATTATTACTCCTACGAAGATAAACATCATAAACTACATTATAGCTCATTAAACTAGTTTTCATTTGAGTGCTAATAGACATCGGTACGTCAAATGCTTTTTGAGATATTTAATTGGGATTAAGGCATACTATAAATTATATTTATTACTATCAGTCCTCATCTAAACATTTTATTACTTTACCGCCTGATTACTTTAATGAAAACTATGTATAATTAATAGTCAAAACCGATGAGTCTGCCAAGTAGGTAGGTAGGGGGCAGTTTCAAAGTGGAAAAAAAACTAATTTTTCATTCGGAGCTCTTTCTCATAAAAAGTAGGAACAACACAAGAAACCTTAGAGAACGTCATTTAAAGAAGAGTAAATTTGCTAAAATATGAGCTCTAA
>NW_027115688.1:0-1800 GCF_000696795.3 Halyomorpha halys | reverse complement strand
TTTTTAAATTAAATTCTCTAAATATATTATTTGAAGAGTATTGGGACACAAACTAATAAATATCTAAAATTATCTTTTTTATTTGCTAGTAATAATACAAAAGAAGATATTGAAGTAGCTGAAAGAGCAAGTTTAAATATAAACCATAGAGAATCCGGCTGACTATATTTGTGCACCGTATATCTCGCTAGGGGCAAACTAGATAACGTTGACATTCTGTTTTATTTGTTTCTCAAACAGTATCTACCTCCAACAATGCTCTTATCAACATTAAATATAAATTAATTAATTCCTAATGTACCCAGTAAATAAAAATAGAATCGCACATCTTTCGAAATACTACCAGAAAAAATAAATTCATTTTTGTGATTAATCTGTATAATAAAAATTAGCAATAAAAATATTTTATATTTGTTATAAAATTCTTTCCAGGTCCGATCGGGTTTAAAACAAGGTGATTCTTTATCAACTATCTTATATAACCTATCACTGGAATACGTCATTAAAAATGTGATGAATACCGAAAAGTGTTTAACTTTGGGTGGTAAAATACCGGTGCTTGGGTATGCAGATGATTTGGTATTGTTGGGTGATGATAAAGAAACTATAGAACTAAATACAACAGCGCCAATAAACTCCAGCAAGGAACTAGGTCTTGAAATAAATACGGATAAAACAAAATATATAGTTAGCAGTAGAAACGCAAGCAATTTCGGTATAGAAGGAAATGCGTTTGAACAGGTAGATAGGTTTAAGTATTTAGGGTCTACGGTAACTAGAAAAAACGAAATGGATGAGGAAATAAAAGCTAGGTTGAAGGCGGGAAATGCTTGCTATTTTTCAATTTCGAAACTGCTTAACTCGCGCCTCCTATCGAAGAACTTAAAAATTAGAATTTACAAAACCATTATCCTTCCCACTGTTCTTTCTGGATGTGAGGCATGCCCTCTTACCCTAAGGGATGAACAGCGCCTTAGGGTTTTCGAAAATAAAGTATTACGCAAAATATTCGGACCGAAAAAGAATGAATAAACGGGAGATATAATTCTAATAAATATAATTAAAGTTATAGCACTACGGCGTACAAGATGGGCACGTAAGGTTTTAGGGCTTAGTAACGAGCGGATTCCTAAAATGGTAATAAATACTGAACCAACGGGTAAACGTCCGAGGGGTAGACCGAAACGTAGATGGGAGGATTGTGTTAAAACAGATTTAGTTGAATTGAGTTTGGAGGGGGATCACTGGAAGGATTTATGCAGAGAGCGTTTAGTGGTATGGGCATCGAACCTTCGGGTTCGTTAAGCCTTTTGTATTATTATTATTATCATTATAAAATTCTGGTGGAGTACGCACACCACACTACTTCCACCTACCGCCTCCCTCCTTATCCCCCAAGTTTGAGTTAAAATTAATCCTTTCTCATTTTAGAACATCCATTTCTATATTATTTTCTGTAACTAATTTTCCAAATGTTCCTTTCAGTTGACATATTGACTACCTCAAATTTCGCTCTTTAAAAAAAAAATTACTATTAATAATATTTTGCATTGGAAGAATATAGTTTACCGTATGAAGTAGATTGTAGGAAGATAGTCCGGGTGGCGGTAAATAGAGGTACAAAATAGAAGAAAAACTATTCATTAATTATCAACGTTAATCCACATTTCTTAACAATAAATAGTTTTTATACTATCTTGGTACCTTTATTGACCGTCACCCGGACTATCTTCCTACAAAATAATATTTTACGTTGCAATGCTTTTTGAAAATTTGTAAAAGTTTTAAAAAAAATGTAAG